>NW_024755595.1:225000-412500 GCF_018991925.1 Homarus americanus
GCAACCACAGGATTTACCGGAAATCAAAGACCAATGAAAAGATAGAACGTGTCCATATGATTGTGGAAGCTGATCCTGACTTGGACTCTGGGGAGTACTGGTGTAAAGCAAAGAGTTCCCAGCAAGAATCGGAACCTAGCTTTGTTGTTCTTAATGTTATACGTAAGTGAGTAGGGACTACCATACAGTACAAGCACTAATCTATCTCTTCCCGAGAAACCCTTCGTAAACCAAGGGATGCCTGTGTTGTATGTGTAAATCTCAGATATCCCTAATTTAATTTGTCTTTTTTTCTTTTAGTTGACAGTTCAAGCCCCACCCTTTTTGCAGCTCATTGGCTCATAGGTTCAAGCCCTGCCCTTCTTGCAGCTCATTAACTCATACATAATATTCGATTATTATTGATGTACCTGTATTGCAAATAAATCCATATAAAACTGTTAAGGATACCCAATTAGCCTATTACTGCCAGCTAAAAAACAACAACAACAACTATAAATACCGATATCTAAAATAGCCAATGATAAAGTGATAGTAGTGTACCCTGCCTGGGTAAGAACTGCACCAAAGAAAAGTAAATTTTTATATTTATTTTTTTCAAATAAATTTTTAATATGCATGACAGGGTAATGGTTCAGTATTGTTACAGGTACACCACCGATTTTCCGGCACTTTTGGTTCCTGAGCCTTGTCGGACCATCCGTTTTGCCAGATTAACAGAGGTCATACTTTTACTTTTTTTACTTTTATCGTCTTCACCATTGATCGGCTCGTGAGCCACTTGGGCGATCGGTTACATCTCTGTTACGCACTGTTGGCAAGTACTGGGCATGCACTAGCTCCTGAATGTACTGTACCTCCTCCAGTGTTGGTCAAGTCTGGTCTTGAAAGAGCTCACACTCGGTGCCGTCAGAACACTTTCTGGCAGATTGTTCCAAGAGTTCACAACTCTCACTCTGAAAAAGTTTGCCCTCACAGTTTTCTGGGCTTGCAGCTTCTTCAATCTTGAGCTGTGACCCCTTGTGGGGCAAGCGTCCGCCAGCCCCAAGTAAGCACACTCAACTGAGTGGTGCCCCTTGAGATGCTTATACTGTACGGTATATAATAATTAAACAATGCACCTCTGACCCACTAGCTATACACCTCCTGGTACAGTATCTTTAAAGCACCATGGCTGCTAAAAACTTAAATTAAACAAATATTAAATGTAAATTAAATGAAATACAGGCTGTATAAATGATGCAGGTTTATTAATTACTTACAAAGAATGTTGCTGTACTGCCGCTCCTAGAGTGGCAATTTGTAGAGTTATACAAATACTGAAGATCACTTTCTGCAAAGAATCTCATTATTTTTTCTCTTTGCTTCTTTATATCATACACAGTTGACGAACCAGTACCCATACTGATCACACACCTGTCGCACCGAAACATCACTGTCAAGTTTTCTCAAGAGTTCCACCTTATCTTGCATTGTTATGGACTGGTGTTTACGATTTACACCACCACTGACACTTGTACTCGCCTTTGAAGCCATAGCTGGGGTTAAATACTGTATGTGCAAAATAAGCTAAGAATCACACAAAATCAAGGGGCTACCACCAGCATCTGCAGAGTAACAAACAAAGTGAGCTCGGTTAACACGGAACGCCATCTGTGGCAGCCCAGTAAACTAATCTGGAGGTTGCGGAAATATTGACCAGATTAAAGGAGGTGTCGGACCATCAGTTCCCGGAAAATCGGTGGTGTACCTGTAAAGAACTTGTTTTTTTTAAAGTACTAGACATATCCAAAATGTATATTTTAGTAAGAACAAAGTCACCTACTGATAATTATTTCCTACTACAACTTACTCTATTAATTCACTAGTTCTTTCATATAGTATACACTACCAACTACTGTGGAGTACTTACAATACTTTCACTACAGTTCTTAATTTTCACACTTGTCTTCTCCCATTCACTGATATTTACGTTTATTACATAATGATGCTTATTGTCTTTTATCAGGCAATGATTCGGTTAATGTCATACTGAATATCAGTCAGCCCAACATCACAATTGACAGCGCCAGTGAGATCACATGGGAGGTTCTCTACCAGGCTTACCCAAAACCCAAATTCCGTTGGTATAAGGAAGGTAAGAATACAACACAGTACAGGCCCCCCCCCCCCCAAGTTCGGGGATTTTTATTTCGCAGTTCTATGTTATTCACAGATGACACCCTGGATGTACCAAAGAATGTCTGTGGGTAGTTTTAAAGTTGCCGGCATTTTCGCGACTGGAACAGGGAGTATTTTCCAATTATTATTTATTTGTATGTGTGTGTGTGTGTGTCTACACAGACACATACGTACACTCTTTTTTCTTTCCTTTTTATATTTGACATTACAAAATTTGGTGTGTAGTAGGGTCAATTTCTTTGTTAAGGATAGAATGTAATTAAGATGAGGATAAGTGAGAAATAGTGAAAGATGATGAAGATACTGTATATTTCAAACATACTGTAGAAACATGTATAGTACAAACAGACATATTGTTTTTTGTCATTCTATAGGTAAAAAGGAGCCGCTTGTTGACACCGGACGTCATGAGGGTGATATGCACTATAAGCTGGATGAGATCCAATCAGAAGGCGCAATGCATCTCATCATTGATCATCCAGTATACAAGGACATTGGACAGTACACCCTCATAGCAGAAGTTGAAAATAAACTTAGTGGGAAAAAAAGTAATGCTTCCGTACAAATGGCCTTCACCATGCCAGGTTAGTGACATTTTTCTTTATTTTTACAACTAGTATAGTAGAGTGTCATAATATAAGTACAGTCAGTCATAATATAAGTAGAGTGTCATAACATAAGTAGTTTGTCATAATAAAGTAGAGTGTCATAATATACGTATAGTCTGTCATAATATAAGTAGTTTGTCATAATTAAGTAGTGTCATAATATAAGTAGAGTCTGTCATAATATAAGTAGTTTGTCATAATTAAGTAGTGTCATAATATAAGTAGAGTCTGTCATAATAAACTAGAGTCTGTCATAATATAAGTAGTTTGTCATAAGAAAGTAGAGTGTCATAACATAAGTAGGGTTTGTCATAATAAAGTAGAGTTTGTCAGAATAAAGTAGAGTTTGTCATAATAAAGTAGAGTTTGTCATAATAAAGTAGAGTTTGTCATAATAAAGTAGGGTTTGTCATAATAAAGTAGGGTTTGTCATAATAAAGTAGGTTTGTCATAATAAAGTAGAGTTTGTCATAATAAAGTAGAGTTTGTCATAATAAAGTAGAGTTTGTCATAATAAAGTAGAGTTTGTCATAATAAAGTAGAGTTTGTCATAATAAAGTAGAGTTTGTCATAATAAAGTAGAGTTTGTCGTCTTGTCATAATAAAGTAGGGTTTAGTTTTGTCATAATAAAGTAGAGGGTTTTATTACAATAAAGTAGGGTTTGTCAGCACAAAAGTAGAGTTTGTCATAATAAAGCTAGAGTTTGTCATAATAAAGTAGGGTTTGTCACAATAAAAGTAGAGTTTTGGTCATAATAAAAGTAGAGTTTGTCATAATAAAGCAGAGTTTGTCATAATAAAGCAGGGTTTATTACAATAAGCAGAGTTTTATCATAATAGCAGAGTTTACTGGCACAAGTAGAGTTTGCTCATAATAAAGTAGGGTTTGTCATAATAAAGCAGGAGTTTGTCATAATAAAGCTCCAGTTTGTCATAATAAAGCAGAGTTTATTTCATAATAAAGTAGAGTTTGTCATAATAAAGTAGAGTTTGTCATAATAAAGCAGAGTTTGTCATAACAAAAGTAGAGTTTGTCATAATAAAGTAGGGTTTAGTCACAATAAAGTAGAGTTTCTTGTCATAATAAAGTAGGGTTTGTCATAATAAAGTAGGGTTTATTTCGCAATAAAGTAGAGTTTTGTCATAATAAAGTAGAGCTTTGTTTAATAAAGTAGAGTTTGTCACAATAAAGTAGAGTTTGTCGTGAATAAAGCAGAGTTTATGGCAATAAAGCAGGAGTTTGTCATAATAAAGTAGAGTTTGGTCATAATAAAGCAGGGTTTGTCATAAAGCAGAGTTTGTCATAATAAAGTAGGGTTTGTCATAATAAAGTAGGGTTTGTCATAATAAAGAGAGTTTGTCATAATAAAGCAGAGAGTTTGTCATAATAAAGTAGAGTTTGTCATGTATTAAAGTAGAGTTTGTCATAATAAAAGTAGAGTTTACGCAAGTAATAAAGTAGAGTTTGTCATAAAAAAGTAGAGTTTGTCACAATAAAGTAGAGTTTGTCATAAAAAAGTAGAGTTTGTCATAATAAAGTAGAGTTTGTCATAATAAAGTAGAGTTTGTCATAATAAAGTAGAGTTTGTCATAATAAAGTAGAGTTTGTCATAATAAAGTAGAGTTTGTCATAATAAAGTAGAGTTTGTCATAATAAAGTAGGGTTTGTCATAATAAAATAGAGTTTGTCATAATAAAGTAGAGTTTGTCATAATAAAGTAGAGTTTGTCAGAATAAAGTAGAGTTTGTCATAATAAAGTAGAGTTTGTCATAATAAAGTAGGGTTTGTCATAATAAAGTAGAGTTTGTCTTAATAAAGTAGAGTTTGTCATAATAAAGTAGAGTTTGTCATAATAAAGTAGAGTTTGTCATAATAAAGTAGAGTTCGTCAGAATATTAGTAGAGTCTGTCCAATATAAACAGTGTGTCTCATAATAGTATAAGCAGAGTCCCTTCTTACATAAGCCAGATGAAGCTAAAATTGGTTGTTACACTGTTTGACCTTAGTACTAACTATTATAACTACAATACAGAAGTATAATACACCTGAGAAATTTTGTTTAAGATGATATACAGTACAGTATACAAAAATCATTACTGTATATAACAATGTATGATTTTATCCTGTCTATGGTGTGTATTAATTTTATTGTAAATTATAAAGAAAATGTTTGGTAGAAATCATACTCTCTTCCTACAGTTAAACCCCAAAATATCAAGTTAAGCTTCTCCGATGGCAAAGAGATGCATAAGAAGGGATATCCATTCAAACTGACCTGTGAGGTAATTGGCTACCCAAAGCCTCAAGTGACTTTGGAGTTCCAGCGATGTTACAACCAAAACAACTGCACAAATTTCTCTCCAGTCAGTAAGGTGAGAAGATTAGGATTAACTTTGTTGGTATTGTAGAAACTTTTTATTTTATTTATTTTTTTTTTTTATTTGATTTGGATCTGATAGTTATGTAAAGAACTTAATCTCCTTAAAATATAATAGATTTGTTAAGAACTAAAATGTATGTACTGTACGATTATAACCACATAGGTGCACACATACACACAACATTACAATCTATACAGAACCATCATTGTTTCAACATTTAAGGTTCTTGGAATACTTTTCTCAACTTTTCTGTTTTATTTTCAACTCATAGGAAAATGAACTTGAGGAAAAAAAACTCACAAACAGCAGCCACAGAGTGACCGAGAAGATGGAATGGCTGGGTCGTGCATATGTTCCAGGATCTTACAGGTGAATAACTGTGCACAGTAGAACTTTTTAATTGGGGATCTGACCAGGGTTAGGATGATACAGGAAAAGAAGATGAGGAGTAAAGTACAGTACAGTCATTTCTGCTACAACGAGTGTTTTGTCAACGCGAATTGATTGTAACGCGATTGATGAATAGGGGAACGCTGTTTGTAAAATGAGAAATTTTGCATACGAATGTTGGCTATAACACAATTCCATCCTCAACGTTTTAAACGTAGCGTGGTGCGGGGTTATGCAATGTTTACAGTTCACGTTCGACATCACATGTTCAACTGATTCGTGTGTTTTGTTTGTTAAGTGTTTTTTGAGAGGTACTCTGTAAATTTTGTTCTCTTTTAGCAAATTTAGCTGTTACCCATAAATACTGTATGAAAAGAATAAGTAAAAATAATGTTTCGCAGTGCAGACTAATAATGGTTTACACCAGTGCTCTCTGTTTACATCACGTGATCAGTTGAATCGCGCGGTTTATGTCGATTGCTCCGTGATTTTCGCTGTTTTCTCCAATTTTGTTGTGTTAGTCATGAATATGGAAAGACAAGGTAAGAAGAATGTTTTCAAGAAAAGTTTTGGTGATCAAATTGCCGGTGGTGAACGTAAAAGAAAGGCTATAACACTATTGCTGGAACAAGCTTGAGTGCTAGCAAATCTGTGAGATCACGGTCAAAGTAACATGCACCTAACCCTATTGCTCCATAAGCCCTGTTATTTTTATTGCGCGAATTTTCACAGTGCAACTATCGCGTTGTAGCAGAAATTACTATATATTTCTGAAATAATTTTTTTTTACATTTTACACACTGGTAATAATTAAGTTACTGTACATTAAAAAAATATATTCTTAAGCAAACTCCACTAATAAATCTTAAATAACTAGCCATTTAAATCCTATCTGTCAACTCTTCTCCATACAGTGTTTTACCAGTTCACTTGGCTCATATCATGCAGGTTGGCTTGGGATGAATTTCTGTAGTTGACTGTAGTGCATTTTTGGTACATCTTCACTGTTTGGTTACAGGTACTACAGGTACAGTACATTGTTTGTATACCTACATGGTCTAGGTACAGTCACCCACAAAATTCTAGTCAATTCTCCTGCTGTTCCATGAACCCCGAGATTAAGACTCTTGAACCAGAAGCATTAGACACTAATGCGTTCTTCTATCCATGAATGCATCAGGTTGTGGTTCAGGAGAGGCGACTGTACATTGTTTGTATACCTGCATGGTCTAGGTACAGCATACACTAACTATGCACTGTAAATAATTCAGTACACTAAAACAACCACAAAAAATACCACAAATGTTGAAAGTTTGAGGAGACTTTTTACCTTCACCCTGATGCTACAATGAAAAGTCTCCACCTACGCACCTCTGCTCTCCCTGCTGAATTCTTTTTGTTCACAACTGTACATTATCTATGTATGTATACTGTACCTGCATTGTTGATAAAAATGCTGAGCTGTATACTTTTTTACTTTTACTTTTATCCTCTTCGCCACTGATCGGTTCATTAACCGCTTGGGCGGTCGGTCACATCTCTGTTATGCACTGTTGGCAAGTACTGGGCATGCACCACCTCCTGAACATATCTGAGCCTGCTCCAGAGTTGGTCAACTCTCGTCTTGAAACAGCTCACACTTGGTGCTGGCACAACATTCTCTGGCAGGTTGTTTCAAGAGTTCACAATTCTCACTCTGAAAAAGCTCACCCTCACAGTTTTCTGAACTTGCGGCTTCTTCAACCTTGAGCTGTGACCCCTTGTGGGGCGGGCATCTGCCAGCTCCAGGTAAGGACACTTGACTGAGTAGTGCCCTCAATTAGGTCTCCCCTTGCCCATCTGTAGTACAGTATAAGCTAGGCAGTTGCAGGTACTCTAATCTCTCTGGATAGCTGAGGTGCCGAAGTGCAGGTACCAGTCTGGTGGCCCTCCTTTGGACATTCTCAATCAACTGACAGTCCCTAGCATATCTCTGGGACCAGACTGGATGACAGTACTCCAGGAGGGGAAGCACTTCACTCTTGAAGATCTTTGCGAAGGACTGACCATCTAGATATCTGAACAACCTTCCTATAAGACGTAATAATTTAGTTGCTTGGTTCAACTTTTCACAATGGCCTGAGAACTTCGGTTCATTGTCAACATATATGCACCAAGGTCCTTTTCACATTCAGTCTCTATTAATGCAGTTTCTTTGTCCCGTTGGGACATATGATATGCCTCTTTACTGTTAGTACGACCCAGGTGCATCCTCTTACACTTCGTGACATTGAATCTTTGCAGCCATTTCTTCGACCATTCTTGAAGTTCACAGAAATCTTTCAGTATCATCATTTTGGTCATCCTACGATTTTTAGGATTTTAAGTTTTTGAATCGGTAGTTTAGACAATTCAAATACACTTTTCTTTTATAGCATTTCTTCCGCTCGTGATTACTTTCAGTAATTTATCCTTATAAATTATTGGAAAAATCTTCGTATTTTATTACTTTTTTTACTTTTATCCTCTTCGCCACTGATCGGCTTGTTAGCCGCTTGGGCGATCGGTCACGTCTCTTTTCATTTATATTCTTCACCAAAAGATCGGCTCGCTAGCCGCCCGGGCAATCGGTCACGTCTCGGTCACGCACTGTTGGCAAATACTGGGCATGCACCGGCTCCTGAATGTACCTGAACCCGCTCCAGTGTTGGTCAAGTCTTCTCTTGAAAGAGCTCACACTCGGTGCCGTCACAACACTCTCTGGTAGATTGTTCCAAGAGTTTACAACCCTCACTCCGAAAAGTTTGCCCTCACGGTTTTCTGGACTTGCGGCTTCTTCAATCTTGAGCTGTGACCCCTTGTGGGGCGAGCGTCCGCCAGCTCCAAGTAAGGACACTCAACTGAGTAGTGCCCCCTGAGATGCTTATACACCTCAACTAGGTCCCCCCTTGCCCGTCTGTAGTATAAGCTAGGCAAGTTCAGGCGCTCCAATCTCTCAGGGTAGCTGAGGTGCCGAAGTGCAGGCACCAGTTTGGTGGCCCTCCTTTGAACATTTTCAACCAACTGACAGTCCCTAGCATATCTCGGGGACCAGATGGGGTGACAGTACTCCAGATGGGGAAGCACTTCACTCCTGAAGATCGTCACGAGGGACGGACCGTCTAGATATCTGAACGACCTTCTTATAAGACCCAATAATTTATTTGCCTGATTTACCTTCTTCTCACAATGGCCCGAGAACTTCAGCTCATTGTCAACATACACACCTAGGTCCTTCTCACACACAGTCTCAACTAGTGCATTTTCTTCATCCCGTTGGGACATATGATACGCCTCCTTACCGTTGGTACGCCCCAGGTGCATCCTCTTACACTTCGTGACATTGAATCTCAGCAGCCATTTCTTCGACCATTCCTGGAGCCCACAGAGGTCCTTCTGCAGCTCTTCACAGTCCGCTTGGTTCTTAATTTCCCGAAATAACTTGCCATCATTGGCAAACATTTGTATGGAGGAGTGTACAACGTCAGGCATGTCATTTATGAAACAAACAAACAACAGCGGGCCCAATACACTACCCTGCGGTACCCCACTTGTTACAGGTACAGATGACGATTTCGTGCCATTAATCACCACACACTGCTTGCGGTCATGTAGAAAGTCTTCTATCCACGCTAGGACATTTCCCCGAATTCCGTACCCTTCCAGTTTGATTTTCAGCCTTTCGTGGGGTACACTGTCGAAAGCCTTGGCAAAATCTAGGTAAATATTGTCGATATTACCACCCCGTTCTAGAATATGGGTCCAAATATCCAATACCTTGAGCAATTGTGTTAAGCAAGAGCGCCCCGGCATAAAACCGTGTTGGCAATCTTTTACAAGGTTGTTTCGTAGTAGATGTTCCATCGCGGCATCTCTGATAATACTCTCAAGTACTTTACATATTATGCTGGTCAGGCTCACCGGTCTATAGTTGTTCGTGGAGTGACTATCGCCCTTCTTGAAGATAGGACTCACATAAGCCACTTTCCATTCACTGGGGACCATTTGTTCATCCAGGCATTTACAAAACAGAATCTTCAGGGGCTCTGCAAGCTCGTTGCACAGCTCTCTTAGCACTCTAGGATGCACCATGTCAGGTCCAGGACTCTTATGGACCTTTAGCCTGGACAGTTTATTTCTAATACCCTCTTCTGTGAACACAATGTGGGTCAGTGCTGTGTCGAACCGTCTGTCCTCAAACGCAGGAAGGTTAGTTGCATCCTCTCTTGTGAACACTGAGGAAAAGAAGCTGTTCAATGCCTCAGCTTTATCCTGGTCAGAATCTGCGTAACTACCATCTTCAAGCCTCAGGTCTGATACTCCTACTCGCGTTTTCAATTTCGACTTTGCATAGCGGTAAAACGCCTTTTGGTTTGACTTGACCTCGTGTGCAACCAGCCTCTGGAACTCCTTTTCAGCCCTCCTACACTCTATCTTTGCTTGGTTTCTGGCTCTTGCATACATCCTCCTGTCTTGCTCATCGTTTGACCCAACCCACGTCTTGAATTTCTGGGTTTTCTTCTTAATTTTGTCGACCGCCGCATGGTTCATGTGTAGGAATCCCCTCGTATTCTTAGAAGCACTGGGTTTGGTCTTGGGTATATATTTATCGATCAAATGGGTCATTTTACTAGTTATGATATTCAGCGTAGTGTCTGCGTTCTTGTACCTTAATAAGTCAGGCCAGTTGATACCCCTCATCTCTTCCCTCATCCCATTGTAATTTCCCTTGTAATATTTGCACCTTGGCCTGGCCTTATCTTGAACTAGGTAACAGTTAAATCTGAATGACAACACTGTATGGTGACTGGTGCCAACTGGGGCAAGGTGTTCCAGTTTGGCCACCATACCCTCCTCGTTTGTTATGATGAGGTCAAGTGGCTTGGGTGTTTGCTCCCCTCTGTAATGTGTCGGGTCTCTCACATGTTGGAACAGAAAATTATCTCTCAGAGTTTCTACAAAAAGAGTAGCAGGGTTATTCAAGTCATTCGGGGTGGACTCGTTTCTCCAGTCGATGTCGCCATAGTTAAAGTCCCCCATGATAAGGAGGTGGCTAGGGTTGAGCATCGCCGCATTGTTTATTAAGGTTCTTAAGTTCCTTTGATTTAGTGGGCCACAGTTTGGGGATCTGTAGATACACCCGACGATAAGTAAGTCCCCTCCCTTTAATTTAATTTTACACCACTTGGACTCTTCAAAAACATCCTCTCCCTGTACCCTCGCCTGGCTGGCTCTAAGGTCTTGCCTAGCGTAGATAACCACACCCCTCCTGCAGGATTCTTGAGTTAGGTTCGTAAATGAGTCATATCCAGCAATACTGAACTCACATTCCTCTGGGTCAATTCTCCTGTTCTTGTACAACAGTTCTACAACTCCTACAATATCTGGTTGGTGTACTCTTAGTAGTGTTTCAAACTCCTCTCTCTTATCAAGGAACGTGTCAGTATTAGTGTACATGACATTCAAGCCAGAATTTGTTCTCGGTAACGTCTCTGCTCTTAGTAATAAACCCGCTCCCCCACATTCTCAGAAGCTGCAGCATTTGCTAAGTACACTGTATTTTGCAGGGTGTGGTTAGAAATGTCATTGTTTACACGGCGCTCGTTCCCTCCTGTCCGGTAGGCTGAGCTGGTGCCGCCTCCCGGGTGGGGGGTTGAGTGGGTGGAGGGTGCACTGCTGCCCCCCCTGGCCGGGGGCACCAATTAAAATTAATTGTGGTTTACTTTCAAGTATTTTTTGCCCAATCAGATTCGATTGTGATTTTGGGTCTCATATTTCGAAATTCAAATTCATTTCCGACCACATAAGTCTGCTATGGGTGTCACTTCAATTATATGGAGTTAATTGTGAATTTGGGGAGATAAAACAAAAAACAAGCTATATCATTTTTTAGATCTAATGGTGTTCTCCTGACCTCAGTAAAGTGTTCTAAGTGTAATAAGAAGTGTAAATATTGTCAAGACCAACATAGTTGGCATGAACCAGGACAATAAGGTAAGAAATAAGTGATTCCATCATATGGTGACAGTTAGGGTAGGTTAGGTCAGGTCAGGTTAAGTTAAGTTAGGGTAGGTTTATATGTTTTTCTAGTGTTTTTTGGTGTATTATGTATTGGTTTGGCCATGATTTTTGTCGGAAAACGTCCCACCCAAAATCTCCGATTACTAAACAGGTAATTTTCGACGGAAATCAATCAAAACACAAAAAATACACGAGAAAAACATAGTTTTGACTTTCTAAGAGTTGTTTGCACTAATGCAAATTTACCCTCGTTTAACAGACCCTCGAATAACTGACCCATGCTATAACCAACCCACAAATTTCCACAAATTGTTCTTACCTACAGTTGTAGGCTGCAAACCAACAGCTCTTGCTGTCCACAGCTCTGTCCTTCTTCAAATCTCTTTACCACATCTAATTTAACTTCTACCCGGTAAAGTAATACTTGTCCTCTTCTTTCTGTGACCACAACTAATATTAGTGTATAATGCACGTTTAACATCCATTGTTCTAGGGCTCATATAAATTTATAATTGGATTTTAAGTGAATGTTGGTAGAGCATCAACCAACCACCGAACATTAACAAATATGACGCTCACGAGGGCCGACGTCAATGATACCTCACTCTCACTGCCGACTCTACCCTGACTTATATTAACAATTACGCTACAGTAAATACAATTGAAGCTTTCAACATCAGTCACAACGGATCTTAAATGCTTCATCTGCAATCACACATCTCTAAGTTGACGCAAAGCAAGGGTGTTCTCTTATCAATTCAAATGCATGAACACCCTGTGCAGAATTTAGGTACACCCTGTATACTGTACTTGAGTTTCTCCGGTAATATGACATTGAAAACAGAGGACTCAGATCTCCTGACGTGGTTAGAGAACGACTGTTTCAACTGGGAGACTCAAAAGGTTTACAGGTTTTGTGGGCGTGGAGCGTAATTTGAATTATTAGGTTTTAACAGACTATCCATGTCATTATGACCATGACATTGACAACGAGCTTTGCTGAGGTGTTAAATGTGAAACAGATGGCCCACGCCTCGGGCTGACTAGCTCGACTAGTCTCGATCGATCCAGTGAGCTATCAAGTCAGGGAGCTAATAGATCCTACATTAGACCCAAAAAACGTAAGTTTTTATATGGTTTTACACCCTACTCTACTCAAATATACTATATGAAGTTAACAGTGAAGGAACGTACGAGTGAATTAATTATCTCATACGTAACATATGTAATTTGTACTCTGCAGGTTTTGACCGAATAAAGAACAATCGAGTCCTACGTGCAAGGGTCTCATTATCCCACCATCACTCATTGAGCGGTTACACTATCTATCTACCTATACTGTACTATATTGGTAATAGGTTAGGGCAGGTTAAGAATAAAGATTACCAGATTATTGTATAATGCACTGTAAGTTAGATACTGTACTGTAGATAGATGAATAGATATACTGTATACAAATGTAGATAGTACAGTACAGTACATATAAGGTTATTAACAGTAATTTAATCTACTGACATTAATAGTTGTATGCTATGCCCTGGTCTCTGACAGGTGTGTTGCCACTAATGAACACGGTACAGTGTCCTCAGATCCTCTCAAGTTTCTAGTGACTGGTGAGTCCAACCATCTTTTTCATGTTTTTATTTTTTTATTATTACTATTATTGTTTTTAAGCAACTTTAAATCATTTTTTTTATTTATAAGGCAGGTATTTGTATTTATGTTACTGTACTTTATTTTTTAAGTTATTATAGATATCTTTCATCTTTGTGAAGATTACTTTCTGATAAAACTTCCTGAATGAAGAGTTTATTTATCACCTCACGTATCAGTACCATGTATGGGCCCAACATTGTGTAATGTCTTGGATTCACAGGTTCATGAGTCTCAGGGATCATGGTTGGGATGGAGGACTGACAACATTTTTCCATGACTACATTGTAGTATACCTGCTCTCAACTGTATACTGTACCTACATACAGTACATCCTAAACCAATTGTAAACTTGCATGATGACTTTACTGAATATATATATATACTGTATATATATATATATATATATATATATATATATATATATATATATATATATATATATATATATATATATATATATCTTGATAAAATTACACGGAAAAAGAAAACAACGGAGCACCTTAGCTTTCGTCTTTATTCAAGACATCTTCAGAGGCAACTGAAATATATATATATATATATATATATATATATATATATATATATATATATATATATATATATATATATATATATATATATATATATATATATATATATATATACAGATTGTACTTAACACGGTCAATTGAACCCAGAGGTCGCGTTAAGTGAACAACAGAACATATGGGATTAATTCCAATAGAAACCGGCCCGACCCCCAAACTCCACTTTTTGAAGGCACATACCTATGTTGTAGTAAAAATAACATCTTAATTTTATGATGGTACATGCACACAATTAATACTTAAGAGAAATAGAGAAATACAGTCGCCAAGTTAATGTCCATTCAAATAATGGACTCAACTCCCTCCCCCTCTCACACTACACTGCCGGCTCTTCCCTCTCAGAGAAATTTTTGGGGGAAAACCACTAAATTTTAATAAATAATACCTCAAACTAAAGTTAGGATAATACAATTGACATTGCTGGATTCCTTGTAAGACCAGGAATATTTTGAATATAAATGTCATATATTTTGCACAAAAGATAACATAGTTACCTAGAGAAAAAATTTTATCTAAAATTTGTATGTTTAATGCAAAATATATGATGTTTATATTCAAAATGATCACCAAATTATAAGAATTCCAGCAATGTAAATTATATTCTGACCGGGTAATTTGTATGAATTTTATGAGCTAAAACAAATATCTTCAGTTAATAAAAAAAAAAATAATCTTCAGGACACTATCTGTCAATCAAAGTACCCCACCTTGCCTCCCCCCCTCTTCCAACCGCGCGGTCAGTCCCAACCCTCCCCCCCACCCCCCACCAATCCTCCCTTCCAGGGTTTTTAACATTTAGTATTAAATAATACCTCAGATTAAAGTTAGGATAATATAATTGACATTGCTGGATTCCTTGTAAGACCAGGAATATTTTGAATATAAATGTCATATATTTTGCACAAAAGATAACATAGTTAATTTGAGAAAAATTTTTATCTAAAATTTGTATGTCTAATGCAAAATATATGATGTTTATATTCAAAATGATCATCAAATTATAAGAATTCCAGCAATGTAAATTATATTCAGACCGGGTAATTTGTATGAATTTTATGAGCTAAAACAAATATCTTCAGTTAATAAAAAAAAATAATAATTCTTCACGGGGTAACAGATGGTCGGTCGGTCCCTCCCTCCCCCCCCCCCCCACCAACCGTCCCAAGGAGATGTGTGGGATAACCACTAAATTTTAATAAATAATACCTCAAACTAAAGTTAGGATAATATAATTGACATTGCTGGATTCCTTGTAAGACCAGGAATATTTTGAATATAAATGTCATATATTTTGCACAAAAGATAACATAGTTAATTGAGAAAAATTTTTATCTAAAATTTGTATGTCTAATGCAAAATATATGATGTTTATATTCAAAATGATCACCAAATTATAAGAATTCCAGCAATGTAAATTATATTCTGGCCGGGTAATTTGTATGAATTTTATGAGCTAAAACAGGCAGTCAGGCAGGGTGGCGCAAATCTAAAAATAGCGTCTCGAGCCGGACACTCACCGCGTATATGTGGAAAAAATCCGTGTTAAGTGAAAGTTCAGCTCTGGCGAGGCACCGCGTATATGATAAAACGCGTTAAGTGAAACCGCGTTAGGCGGGGTAATACTGTATATATATATATATATGTTATGTCTATCTAACAGAGAGTGATGATGTCAACTCTAAGGTGTCACTGGAAGTCATGGTAAATGGAGAAAAGAAAGCTGGAAAGAACGAGGTGGTGGTGCTGGAGGGGGACCACTTGACCTTCCGGTGTCTGGCCAACAAGTTCCTCATCAGCAGGCTTTTGAAATGGAAGTTGAATGACAAGCCGCTGAATGAGAGTCGGTGGCATAGCAACAGTAAGTTTTTTTTTATTTTAAATATATAACTGGTAAATTTTATTGTGTTTAATCAGTCCCTACACTGTTTTTTTTATTTATTTTTTTAAACAGGGTATACAGGTATATAATTTTACCTCTTCCGGGTATTAGCATACGAGCCGTTCAATCAGTTAGTCTCTTCTATGTTGCTCTGTTATGACCTTTATTTTCCAGTGTAAGTACAGGAGGAAATTGTAGTACCCGTACAGTACCTGGAGATAACTTGCCCTGTTTGGTAGTTTCACACTATATAACAAACATCCTTCTCACTTCTGTCAGAGGCTAGTGTTTTAACCCAGGACCCATTATTCTTTTTTTATGCATGTTATAGCTGTGTACCGCCAACAGCCCAGTGATCGTATCTAGTACAAGTAGTTTCATATTGATTTGCCTCGTCATAATGTTATGGTGAATGAATACAGTATATACTATACTGTTTGAAAAAACTTAAGTGAAGAGGCTTTTTCTCATTTATTGTTTATTTAGAGAAAATATATAACCACTTGGTAATTCTGTGGTTGTTTTCTTTTAGCTTTGGAGAGAAATGTGAAGTTGTACAGTATAGCTAACATTCATATTTTTATAATTTCAGATAAACTTTTTTGTAATTTGTGAACTCTAACTTAAATGATATTAAAACTACTTGTACAAAAGTTTCAGAGAATGCCTCAGAATTTTCTTACATCTCCAAGTTCACTATTGAGAATGTGACGATGGAGAAAAACAATTTGGAGTTAGTTTGCATGACCGGAGATAACTCCACTCTGGAAGCCGTCCGCAGTATCCAGATTAATCGTTAGTGACAATTTAGTTTTCTCTTTATGTTTTACCATTTTATTGCTTTATAATAAATTATTTATTAATGATATAGTGTACATTAGTACTTAGATTATAAATGTAATAATCTCTTTGAAGTAATATTTAATGATCCTGCTTCATCCATCCTGGCCCAATAAAATACTTTAACCTTCCATTTTTCAAAATTCAAAATTTATTGCTTTGGACATACAGTACTGTTCAAACATTTTAATGACTGTTTTTATTCTTTATGATAAATGTTATTCCTCAGCAATGGAGAAGCCTAAGTGGAAGAACCCCATAGGTTCACCATTGAAAGATGTCAACCTCAAGGAGATGGGCAACCTTACCCTTGACTGTAGTGCTGATGGCGCCCCTGCCCCAGTGGTCACTTGGTACAAGGTAAACAACCAACGCAGATATAGCAATGCACAATAATTGTTATACCATCCATATTTATATGTACTGTATAGAGTGAGACCTTTATTTAATGGGCTACTGTACTGTATATGGGAAAGTGCAGTCTATTAGATGTGAACCTCCATAAAACAGATTACATAGGTGAGTGCAGTCCATTATAATGAACTTCTCTCTCCAATAATCCGTTAGATGGGGGTTCCACATCTAATGAACCCTTGTTTAATGGACTTTCATCTCTAAATAGTCCATTAGATGGGGGTTTCTCATCTAAAGAACCCTCAATATAATGAAGTTTCTTATTCATGGATTGTAGTCTGTTAAATAGAGGTTTCACTGTGTAGGTAACTAAAAAACTCTGATACAGGTTGTACCTCTCTAGTCCGGCAACCTCGGGACCTGACCGGGGCCGGACCATGGAAATTCACCCTTTTCCTGGATAGATAGTGACTTGTGCTTATGCTTGGAAGCACTAGCACCACTTTCTATGCATCATGGTATCTTTGAAGACATATTGAAGGGTTAAATGTCGTATAGTAGCTTCTCAAATTTCGCGAGTTTTTAATTCTTAATGTATTTTATTGGAACACACAAAAAATAAATAAATAAAAATTTTGAAGGCGGAAACTTGAATTTCGAAGGGTTTGAACGGCCTGCCAATGTGCAGACGACGTGCATAATCGTGTAAACAGCGTTATTTCTCTTATGTACAAAAGATTCATTATTGTTTATTACTGAATGTCTTTTTTATTGAATTAATGTTTATGAGTGCATAATGAGCAATACAATTCATTAATAATACGTAGAATATTAAAACACATGAGGAAATGAGACAGCATTGTTTTCGTTGATTACAAAACCAGTGACTGACTGGTTCTACATATAAAACTGAAGAAAATAAGACCTTGGTTGTAGCTGTAGTAAAACTAATATGGTTGTTTTAAGTAATGTTATTTAATGTTAATAAATGGAACAATAGAAGTAGCTAATGATAATGGTAAAGAAAAAAGAGAGATCGCGTATGTAAGTGCGCATGTGCACACGTGAAAACATATCGTCATTATTTTACATAAGAATATGAAAGCAACACTTATTTACTGTTCATATATATTTTAATTAATGTTTCTGAATTTGTTTTTATTGAATTAATGTTTGTGTGCAAAATTAACAATACAATTTATTAATAATACGTGGAATATTAGAGGAGACGAGACGGCTGCCGGCATTGTTTATGTTAAAGCTTACAAAACCAGTGACTGATTGGTTCTACATATAAAACTGAAGAAAATAAGACCCTGATTTTAGCTGTAGTAAAATTAATGTAAAAAAAATTAATATGGTTGTTTGAAGTACCTGTAATGTTATTTAATGCTAATAAATGGAACAATATAAGTAGCTAACCATTAATGGTAAAAAGAAAAAGTGAGACTGCGCGTATGTAAGTGCGCACATGTGAAAACATATCGTCATTACTCTACATAAGAATATGAAAGCAACACTTATTTACTGCTCATATATATTGAAGGGTTAAATGTTGTACTCTGTATAGACAAGCAGAGAGAGAGAGAGAGAGAGAGAGAGAGCAGCCGAACTGACGGATGTAAACAAACCTTAATTTCCCGCGGCTTTGTTTTTTTTTAAGGGGATTAGCCCACCCGGGCATAGGTCACTGACCCACATTGGGGCCTGAGGAGCAAAAATTTAATACTCCTGTAATAATAATAATAATAATTCAGATAAGTTAAAAAAAAAAAAGGAAAAACAAAAAACAAAAAAGCTTCCTATCTGCATCACTGCATGGACAAATCCAAAATCGCTCGACCACAGACGCTGGACCAGAGAGGCACAACCTGTATATATATATATATATATATATATATATATATATATATATATATATATATATATATATATATATATATATATATATATATATATATATATATATATATATATATATATATATATATATATATATATATAACTTCTGAAGATGTCTTTGAATAAAGACTTAAAGTTAAGGCAATTCTCATATTTCCATTTTCCCGTAGATTTTATATATATATATATATATATATATATATATATATATATATATATATATATATATATATATATATATATATATATATATATATATATATATATATATATATATACAGTGGTCCCTCAGTTAACGAACACAATTCATTCCAGAAGGTCGTTCGTTAACTGAATCCATTGTTTCAATGGGATAATGGGTAATTGGTTCCAGCTCACCGAAAAGTACATACAAAGTATAAAAAAATGCAATAAAGTATACTTACTTTGAGGTGTGTATGTAGAAGGCTCCTGGTTGATGATGATGTTGGGAATTAGAAGTAGGGTGGAGGAGAAGAGAAGGAAATGGGGATGGAGGAGAGATCACCTTTCAGGGGACCCATGCTTAATGCCTCATTTCACCAATAAAATTTTAAGTTCACTAGGTGTAATTCAAGATTATTTTCTTTAAATCAACACTGCACTATATATTATCAATATGTTAACTAAAGTTCAGAATGACCAATAATTTCAATGAAAAATGCAAAAATATTCAAGACACCAACAAAATAGGTGTTCTTTCCACAGAAAACAAAGCCAGACTGACAACTGGTGGCTGACCCATGCATCTGATGGGTGCACAACTAACTAGTTCCCTGTACTACATATATTATCAATAAGTTAAATAAATGTTAAAATGACTAACAATTTTAACAGAAAACATGCATAAATATTATAAAGCACAACTTTATTGATATTTACTCCATTGGAAGCAAATATAAACATAGAACAGATTACTGAATTGGTTGAGTACCCCATCAGCTGATGTTCAAAACATATATATATATATATATATATATATATATATATATATATATATATATATATATATATATATATATATATATATATATATATTATTTATATAGTATATATATATATATATATATATATATATATATATATATATATATATATATATATATATATATATATATATATATATATATTATTTATTTTTTCAGGATGGTAAAAGTTGGTGAAGACACAAAAAGCACAGACACATTATAAGCAATAAGATAGTGTTTAACTATCTCTAAGACCACTGATTCTGGGAAGAGGCGTGAGGTGAGTCTAACATTGAGTATGAGTCATGTAAGTCTCAGTATGAAACGTGTGAAGTGTCTAACTGTATGAAGTGTGAGTCATTTGAAGAATGAATCTCAGTGTGTACAGGATTTTTTTTTTACTGTACTGCATGGCTTGGCCTGTACTCTTCTTGGGAGAGCGAGGGGGTTGCAAATCTTTACAGACAAGTGGTGGCTGTGGTTGGTGTGGAGAGTGGCTGTTTGGTTGAAAGCTAAGCAAGTGATAGGTGCATACCTGCATTGTCTATATACATGCTGAACTGTATACCTGCATTGTCTATATACATGCTGAAATGTATACCTGCATTGTTTATATACATGCTGAACTGTATACCTGCACTGTCTATATACATGCTGAACTGTATACCTGCATTGTCTATATACATGTTGGACTATATACTGTATATTTCATTGTATTGTACATGATGAACTATATACGCATTGTCTATATACATGTTGGACTATATACTGTATATTTCATTGTATTGTACATGATAAACTATATACATGCACATTGTCTATATACATGTTGGACTATATACTGTATATTTCATTGTATTGTACATGATGAACTATATACATGGCTTGTCTATATACATGTTGAAAGCTAAGCAAGTGATAGGTGCATACCTGCATTGTCTATATATTGTACATGATAAACTGTATACCTATGTTTTCTGTATACATGCTGAACTAAAAAGATGCATGGTCTATATGCATGCTGAACTATATACATGCTGGACTATATACATGCATTGTCTATATACATGTTGGACTATATACTTGCATTGTCTATATATACACACACACACACTCCAAAAAAAGTATCTTTATGGAGGGGTTCAATGAATTTCAAATTGAACACTGCGACTCCTGCTGTCTTGGAAGGAGTGTCAATAACCTTCGTCCCTTGTTTTCTTATTGTCTCACACAAAATCGCAAAGATAATTTTAGGAGCGAATGTTCATGCTAAAACAGTTATAAACTTGTATGATGATTTACTTTATAAATTAATAATATTTATCTATACCTGTATTTCTTTTAAGATTTGTAACAAAATGTTTTTATACAATACAGTTTTTTATATTTTTGTCTTAAGACTTATGTACTGTATGTTGTATATAAGTAATTTATTTGTGATAATACAGGTTAAGAACAGAGCAGGAACCAAGACAGCCGAATGTTACGTGGGGGTTACTGATCCAGATGATGTGATTGACCAAAATATCCTGATCATTGTGGGTGTACTCAGCTTCATCCTGCTGGTCATCAGTGCCGTCTTCTGCCGCAAGATCTACCAGGACCGGGTGAGTAACTGTACAGGCATTATCTCACCCATTGTACAACTTTACTATCCTCAGTAATATTATAGGTAGAACACAATGCACTTGTGGAAGCCTACTAAGTTATAATGTTTAAAATGGGTCGTTTGATTTATGAGCACCCTATTTATACAAAATTAAGACATCACGTGAATATTATTGACTAAAATTAATTTAGATAAAGAAAGATATAAGACACTATATACTGTGATGGGTGGGAGGTGAACACAGGAAAGAGCTAAGTTTCTTCATTCCTTCTAAGGCTTCAAGCTACACAGAACCCATTTCCTCTCTGAAGATGGGTTCTGTGTAGCCTGAAACATTAAGAGGAATAAAGAAACTTAGCTCTTTTCTGTGTTCACCTCCCACCCATCAATTCCACTTGTCGTCATGGATCAATCACTATATACTGTACTGCATCACACAGAAACATACACTGGACCTCCGGCTAAAGGAGCAAAAGTTGTTTAATGATGGCGACCCAGACAGACTTAACCCTGAGATCGGTCTAGACCAACAGGCGGAGCTCCTTCCTTACAACACCAAGTATGAAGTGCCACGGGACTCTATCATCTTTGGTGAGATAAAGTATTATGTTATACAGTAAATCCTCTCAATAATGCTATAGATCCAATAAACCCTCTCAATAATGCTATAGATCCAATAAACCCTCTCAATAATGCTATAGATCCAATAAACCCTCTCAATAATGCTATAGATCCAATAAACCCTCTCAATAATGTTATAGATCCAGTAAACCCTCTCAATAATGCTATACGGTAGATCCAGTAAACCCTCTCAATAACAGATTTCTCAAAGTAATAGATACAGTAGACCCTCTTAATAGTGGACTTCTTGATAGCAGATATTCTCAAAAACAATACTCCTAATAATGGGCAGGGGTTGGAAGAATTAGTCTGGTACTGGGAGGGTTTACTGTAGTGGAGAGGAAGATTTATATGACAGTCAGTGTGTAAAATGGTTTCAGGAGCAGCAGTAACAATTTACCTGTTAATATTTGTTTTTTTTGTCAGAGTTATTCACAATTCTGAAGGCTTTTAATGAAAGTTAGTTGTATTACTGTATAGTGTTAACCGTGGTAGAGGAAGCTGTTGTACTCAGTTGACCACTAGGATCACCCTCTCCTGGGGGTTGTTGCTGTGGGTGAGGGTTTAACATAAGTTCAGTTTGTTCGTAGAAGATATACAATGCTGTACTGACTTATGCACTAGTGGAACCTTGAGTTGGAAATATGTATAGTGTATACAGTATTGTACTGTTCTTTGAAAAACAATTGTCAAACTGTTTAGAATATGTTATATACTGATCAGTACTGTATTATGTATAAAAAAAATACATTTACACCTTATTCTCGAAGATTTATATTACACCAGTATAATTTATACCATGTTTTTAATGAATTCTTGAGTAATATTACCAAAATGCACTCAGACAAACTACTTGGAGCTGGAGCATTTGGAAGAGTGTACCGTGCCACAGCAATCAACCTCCTCCCTGGCCAGGCTCGCACCACCGTAGCCGTCAAGATGATGAAGTCACGGACAGACAACGCTCAGCTAAAAGCGCTACGGTCAGAGGTGAAGATTATGATCCACATTGGACGTCATGTGAACATTGTCAACCTGCTGGGCGCCTGCTCCAAGGATTTGGCTTCAAAAGGTAATTACTTATTATTTGTTTATATTGTGTTTATTTATATTTCATTTTACCACTAGTCACTTTTATTGTCCAGTGATAGTGCAGGAGGAAACTTGCCAAGTATCATGCAGCAGCAGCTGATTTAATAAGGATGTACAACAGCCTGGCCTCTTGTGCTTCTGTGTGAAGGAGTTTTTACATTTATGGGGGGTGTTGTGGTTATAGTGATGACCTTCTGTTGGTGCTTATTTTTATTGGGAAAGTGTTTATGCCTGAGAGTAAATCTGGCCATGCTGCCTCCAAAATTTGAACTTTATGACCACAGCTCCTTAATAAGTGTGTCGAGGATTACCTGTACGTACTGAGATTTATGGCCAAAACTGATTTTTTTCTTGTAATTGGAAATTAATGTGTGTCTGCTTTACTACTTTCAGAATAAGGGAAACGCCACAAATTTCCATAAAAAAGTCATGGGTGTTAAGTAATTAGCGTTGCAGCTACTGTTCTTGTAAGCTGTATGCCTATGTTAGCCTGCACCAGTCAGCTGTACATAATGTATGGTAAACAACAGTGGCATGTCTCTGTCATATTAAATAAACATCTTAAGCAGAATTAATTGTCTCTTAATTTTACAGTCTTTCTCCTTCTTATATATCTATGTTAACTTTATAACAAATATACTGTATAAAGGTTTTTTAGTTACCAATGATGGCACACATCCACACATTATCTCCATATTTATGTTCTTAACAAAAAAAATTCAACAAGTGAGATGTAGGAAAGTTAGGAACCTTGAGAGTGACTTTGAATAAATGAAATGAATACAGATAGATTTAGAGACTTACTTAGGTTAAATTCTTATGACAATTTTATTCCCTTAATTGATAAGTTTGGCTGGTGGTCACATGTGATGAGGAAAGATGGACAATAAGATTTTTATGTTGTGTTGTAGGTGAACTGCTTCTCCTGGTGGAGTACTGCAAATATGGCAACATTCTCGACTACATGCGTCGCCGTCGTAAGGAATTTGTGAATCAGATTAACGACGAGGATAAGATTGACCCGTCGATTAGTGATCAACGAATAAGGCAGAGGAGTGGCTCGGGGTCAAGGTATGTGACTCCCACTTGTCTGTATTTATTGAAACATCCATATGGCCGCACTCACATGTTGTTCACGTAATAAAGCATAAACCAACAGGGTCGGTGAACAAATTAATAAAATTGATTAGTAGATAGATATTTGTTCAGCAAAATCATCTTACAAGTTTACAATTAGTTCATTGTGTATATATATATATATATATATATATATATATATATATATATATATATATATATATATATATATATATATATATATATATATATATATATATATATATATATATATATATATATATATATAGACAATGAAGGTACACAGAACAGCTTACCATGCATATAAACAATGCAGGTACAGTACCCTCAAACTTAAGGATGTGTCTTTGAGTGATTGATTTCACTAAACTTTTTACTTGAAACATGTGAGACTGTCTAGCTCAGTGACTTTCTTCATTTCCACAGGAGCAGAACGTCTCGTGGGCTAAAGTACGCCCACCTGGCCTTCAACCAAGATGCTGTTCATTACAATAATGGACAGATATCAGATTCCAATCACTCGGGTCAGGCTCTGTGGGAGTCTCCGGGCTCTCCACCACTCACTCCTGGTGTTAACAGCGACTCACTGGGACCATTCCGCTTAAGAAGTACCTCCTCCTCCTCCCACCACCATGTAACTTCAGACATGAGCACCCTCACCTGTGGTAAATCATTGGCATAAAAATATACAGTAGTACCCCGCGTTAAGCTTAACGCGGTCAATAAAACACACAGGGTACCGTGTTAAGTGAAAACCCGCGCTAAGTGAACAACAGAACATATGGGATTAATTCCAATAGAAACTGGCCCGACCCCCAAACTCCACTTTTTCCGACACAATACCTATGTTCTAGTAAAAATAACATCTTAATTTTATGATGGTACATGCACACAATTAATACTTAAGAGAAATAGAGAAATACAGTCGCCAAGTTAATGTCCATTCAAATAATGGACTCAACTCCCTCCCCCTCTTCTCACACTACACTCACTGGCTCTTCCCTCTGAGAAATTTTTGGGGGAAAACCACTAAATTTTAATAAATAATCCCTCAAACTAAAGTTAGGATAATACAATTGACATTGCTGGATTCCTTGTAAGACCAGGAATATTTTGAATATAAATGTCATATATTTTGCACAAAAGATAACATATTTACTCAGAGTAAACATTATATCTAAAATTTGTATGTCTAATGCAAAATCTATGATGTTTATATTCAAAATGATCACCAAATTGTAAGAATTCCAGCAATATAAATTATATTCTGGCCGAATAATTTGTATGAATTTTATGAGCTAAAACAAATATCTTCAGTTAATAAAAAAAAAAATATTCTTCACGACACTATCTGTCAATCAAAGTACCCCAACTTGCCTCCCCCCTCTTCCAAGCGCCAGATGGTCGGTTGGTCCCAACCCTCCCCCCCACCCCCACCAATCCTCCCTTCAAGAGATGTTGGGTGAAAAAACTAAATTTTAACATTTAGTATTAAATAATACCTCAGATTAAAGTTAGGATAATATAATTGACATTGCTGGATTCCTTGTAAGACCAGGAATATTTTGAATATAAATGTCATATATTTTGCACAAAAGATAACATATTTACTCAGAGTAAACATTATACACCTAAACCCCGACTTACGACGGGGTTAGGGACCCAAATCCAGGTCGTAAGTCCGATATGGTCGTAAGTCCGATATAGATAAAAAAAAAAAAAAAAAAAAAAAAAATTTTTTTTTTTTTTTTTAATAAAAAATCTACAATGAAATACAGTACAGTAAAAGTAATGAATAATGATGAATGGATACAGTACAGTGAAAGTAATAAATAATAAGGAATGGATACAGTGTGACTGAGCACTTAACCTTTAATGTAGTCAGCTGAATGCACATGGGGCCCCCATAATTTTCTAATTATACATGGAGACTACATTAACTGGAAACGTTTCGGTATAGAAAATGCGTGTCATTTAAAAAAAAAAAAAAAAATTAATTTTTTTTTTATCTATATCTGAGGCGGTCGTAAGTCCACGTAGTCGTAAGTCGGGGTCTAGGTGTATCTAAAATTTGTATGTCTAATGCAAAATCTATGATGTTTATATTCAAAATGATCATCAAATTGTAAGAATTCCAGCAATGTAAATTATATTCTGACCGGGTAATTTGTATGAATTTTATGAGCTAAAACAGGCAGTCAGGCAGGCAGGCAGGGTGGCGGGTGGGGGGTGGGGCGAATCTAAAAATAGCGTCCAGCCAGACACTCTCCGCGTATACGTGGAATAAACCCGCATTAAGTGAGGCTCTGGCGAGGCACCGCGTATACGTGAAATCACGCTAAGCGAAACCGTGTTAAGCGGGGTATTACTGTATATATTTTTTTAATACTTTACTAATATTAAACTTTTCAAGTATTACTTCACTGATAATTATAACTTTACTAAATTCAATGGTTTGTAGTTATGTTGGCATTGGTATAACTACAGTAACTACTCTACTATACTAAAAAAAAACTTTAGCATGTCTAGTATCTTATCAGACTAATATGCTTGACTCTACAATAAACTTTATGCATGTTTTTCGGTATAAAAATTATAGACTTACTCTCAGCTCTATGAAAAATATGAATGGCTTTACTATGTGAAATTAATAATTGTAAATTGTTGTTGTTTTTGGTGTAGAGAGTAGCAGCGGTGCTTCTGATGGCTATGTCAGCTCTAGGGCAGTTGGCCCTCATCCTGCTAGCTTTTGTACAAAAGATCTTCTTTGCTGGGCTTTCCAGATAGCTAAGGGCATGGAATATCTTGCATTTAAGAAGGTAAAACATCCTATTTAATTTATTTTTCTTACACACTATTAAATAAATATTCTAAGGTATACCACCTCAATGTGAGTTTACATAAATAAAAATGTTTGTAATTATTTACATTATCTTTTTTACTGTTACAAGTAGTTATGTCTTCGTTATATTTTGCATGTAAAACTCTTCTCACCCACACTAATAATTCTGTCTCATGAAATTTCTTTTTTTATTAAGAATATTTTTTGTCAGTTTAGTTTGATTTATGTGTACTTATCTCAGTTAGTTAGGTGAGGTTTGCTGGTAATACTGTACTTGTAGCCATAATTGGCAGGTAACATGGATGACCCTGGAGGTCAGTCAGTATAGAAGAAAAATTACTACATTAGTGTTTGCAAACAAATTTAGAAGAGTTTACACTGTGGGAAACTTAGTGTATGTGTGTTGGAATGGACAAGTAGCCAACATGAAACAAACACAAAAAGATCTGAGTACAGTACTTTTGTAATTATTTATAACATCAAGAACAATGGTGTTTTATATATATATATATATATATATATATATATATATATATATATATATATATATATATATATATATATATATATATATATATATATATATATATATATATATATATATATATATATATATTTTTTTTTTTTTTTTTTTTTCTCATTTAAGGTATTTCTTGTTTTAAAAGTGTTATAATTAATAAAGATAATAATACTATATGTTGTTGCCAGGTGCTTCATGGGGACCTGGCCACCGTAATATTCTCCTGGCTGAAGAGAACATTGTCAAGATTAGTGACTTTGGACTTGCCAAGGACATCTATAAAGATGAAAACTACAAGAAGAAAAGTTCTGTACGTATTTTGCAGATATAAATTCAATATAACCCTTAAACCTACCATCATTATTTGCTTCACCTAAGCTAACCTTTAATCCCTCAATCATTACTTTTTATAACTAATCAAATTGTAAGCTAACTTTGTCTTAAAAATTATAGCAAGGTATGACAAAAGTTTTCGTAATATATTCACTTTTTTTCTCCATTTCCTAAGCATAGGCAAGTTGTCAGTTTGAATTATGTATTTTAAATTTTATATTTTACAAAGGGACCTGTACCAGTTAAATGGCTAGCACTGGAGTGTTTACGGGATGGCGTCTTCTCCACCCAAAGTGATGTCTGGTCTTTTGGTGTTGTGATGTGGGAGATTTTCAGTCTCGGTCAAAACCCGTATCGTATGGTGGAGTTTGACGAGAGCTTTGTCGCCAAGTTGGAGATTAGAGGTTGGAACAGCCAAGATTCTCCACATACGAGTTGTGAGTACAGTATTAACTATGTTTGTGCTGTTAATCCTACAGCCGTTGTAGTTGTAGGCTGTTTAAACTGCCTACCTCCAATTATAACATTATCAATAATCTCTTATTCATTGTTGATTTTTCATTAAAAAAAATATAAACAGTATATGCATAATTTGTTAATAAACAGCTATGATTGTTGTTGTAATATGATGGTTAATAAGTTATGTATGGCAGGTACCGTATCATGTTGGACTGCTGGAACAATGAACCTTTGGAGGCCGGCCTTCTCCAACCTGGAGCAGAGCCTTGGAGAGATACTGGGAGAAGCAGAGAAACAGGTAGCGTCGTATCCCCCAATTACATTTCAGGATGCTATCATCCTGCCAAATTCTGAAATAAATATGTTAGGCCTCACCATTTCCTCCAATGTCCTGGAAATCACACATCCTTAATATAGCTAAAGCTGCCTCCTGAAAGTTAGGAATGCTGTACAGATGCCGAAGCTACTTCACGCCTGAGCAGTTGCTCCAGGTATATAAGCCTATAAGGGATTTATTCGTACTAACCTGGAGTGCTGCTCTCATATCTGGGGTGGCTCTTCTTCTGTCCAACTGTTAGATAGGGTGGAATCAAAGGCACTTCGTCTTATTAACTCTCCTCCTTTAGTCGACTATCTCTCTAAGCCGCAATGTTGCTTCACTCTCTCTTTTACAGGTACTTTAACGGGCAATGTTCGGTGGATTTGGCATCCTGTGTGTACAGCCGGCAAGGCCGGGCTCGTGAATAACGCCTTGCCCGCTGTGCCCACCATTTCTGGATGTCGGTCACACTAGAATAACCCGTTATAGTACCTCCTTCTTTCCTCACACAGCCAAACTGTGGAATGCTCTGCCTTCTTCTGTGTTTCCATACTGATACAATCTGTCTCAACTTTAAAAAGCTGGTTTTCCTCGGTCTTCATGGTGTAGATTAACACAGTACTGTATAACCTTTTTCTTCTTCTATTTTCAATTTCTTTTCTGTTCTTTTTTTTCGCCCCCAGGCCCCTGTAGGGTCGTTTGACGTACATCTCCCTAAAAAAAAAATATACAGAACACAAAGTCTTCACAGTATTGAACAAGTTTTCTTATAAAGTGTAAAGTAGTTCTGGTAAAATGCCCAAACAACTGGACTGTCCCCATTTGAGAGGGTGTGCTGTAGGTTTACTGGTGATACAGCTGAACAATTAGGCTGTTCCCAACTGAGTTGTTAAGAATATTCATATAACAGTGACTAATCTTATGCTAAACAATAATAATAACTTTCACAGTTTTTCTAACTCTAGTGACAGGTAATATTTGTGCAGTAAGTTATGCCAAGATGATATACAGTATACTGTATGATATAAAAAAGCCTTTATGCAGAGCTACCATTATATACAGTATACTTATTTATACTGTACTGTATAAGGAATCCTCTACATTTTAAAGCAAAGCAAATTTAACAGTTTAGAAGAATATTTACATACATATTCTAGATTCTATAAAAATTATTCCCCACTTAGATTTTATAATGTTTATTACCAAAACTATACTGTATATTCAGTTGAAACATTAATTTATACTCGAAATAGCAGTTTATTCAATGACTGGGAAATATTGCATACCGGGGTATTTCTTTTCATTTTATAATAAATTCTAATTTGTGTATACCTCGATATCACGCCTATAAGACGAAATTTGAACATTAAAAAATCTGCCCAAAGTTAGGGGGTCGCTAAACCACCAAGTTTAAAATTCTACCTCTAAATATTGTGGTTTAGTGTGTCAAGAGTGTGATGAAAACATCAGAAGCCACTCCAAGGTCTACCACTAATTATTTATACTGAAACTTACGTTAAGCTGGATTCAAATTAAGATTACCGGTATATTAAAATAATAAAATGTATTATAAACCTGTCTAACATACCGTAAAGAGATTATACCCTGTATAAACACAGCTATCATAACACACCCCTCCCCACGCCCATTTGCCAGTGAGGAGACAAGAAAGGAAAAGTGACCACGTTAATTACAGACTCAAGGACGTCACTAGTGTTTTCACTACACCAGCTGGTAATATTTGATGCCATTACTTGAAGTGAATTGGCCTTATTTTAAGTAACTAACTATAAATAAATACAAAAATTAAAAAAGATCAAACTGAGAAATAATATACTGTATGTATGTTGTGTTGTCAAAGTAAGAGGAACAATTGTGTAAGTACGTAATATTTTTCACTCAAATCCTAATGAAACACTACTGGAGAACATTCTCTGTGCAAAAACAGTTTATAAATTAAAGAAAATAATTACAGTGTGTTTAATATATTACAGTATATTATAAATAAATAAATAAAACAAATAATTCGGTAAATTTATTTAAAGTAAATGGAAAATAAGCAAACATGTTATTTACCAAGACCCTTCCGTCTGGCTAGGTGAGATGTAGGGAGATAAAGAAGGCTATTTATAGCCCATCAGAAGTGTAGTACCTAATGCACCATAAATAATTCATTGAACATTCATTTTTGTACATAGTATATTCAGTATATATATATATATATATATATATATATATATATATATATATATATATATATATATATATATATATATATATAAAAATATATATATATATATATATATATATATATATATATATATATATATATATATATATATATATATATATATATATATGAAAATATGTAGTAAGTATACTGGTAACCTTTTTCATCAAATCCTAATGAAACATCACATTAGAATACGGTGGTTGCTGTTAACCACATGTTGTATAAATAGTCACACCACCCAGACGAGGAACACTCACCACCTTCAGTGACGTCACTAGTGTTTACACTACACCAGCGAGTATAATTGATGACATTACTTGAAGTGAATTGGCCTTATTTTAAAAAATCAAGGATGGTTGGTAAGGACTACTGAGTCAGTGGGTAAGTGTCACATTTGGTACTGGTCTATACAGCAAATAGAGCTCAAAAGCTACTTTTAAATGGAAATTTGGGGGCGTCTTATACCCCCGCCTTTATAGGCCGTGATATACGGTACCTGTAGTATAGTATCTATTCTCGAGTATTTTTTGTATATTGTTCTTGTGTAATATACATTAATAATTGATGAACTTTTTCCTCACATCACTAACAACTCCAAAACTGTTGCAGTTTTACTTGGAGCTGAACCAACCTTACCAAGTAGAGAACACTGAAAGCAGCTTCTTGAGCTTGCTGCAGAGTCCTGACTATTCTGCCAAAGTGCGTGATGGGAGTCCAAACCTTGATGAAAATGGATATGAGATGCCTTTCAGTCCAAGTCCTTGTGGAGTTGTCATCACGAATGAGGAAGTCCACTTCAGACCAGACACTCACACTCCTCGTCTCACACCCCTGCAGATGGACTACCTCCAGCAGGAGGGCAGCGTGGACACTGAGGGCTCTGCTTCATGTTACCTCCCAATGTCTTCTCCATCCAAACAAAGTCAGAATGTATTCAATTTTGACCAAGAAACTGTGAAGTCTATAACAAAACGAGACAGTGAGGCACTGAATGAAAACTCGGAGGAAACTGATCAAGTTGATGATGATATCTACTTGAAGATGGACTCCAAATCAAAAACAAACAGATCAGTCTGTTATAACAGCAGAGAAAATTCCCCACTGCCTGTCAAGATCGAGGATGTCCCTAGAGGCCATTTATCTTCAAATCATCAAGGTTCTGTTAGTCTTCGTCACAAACTGGTTCGCAGAGCATCAGAAATGGAAAAGCACGACAGCGGCCTCTACAGCCCAACAGCATGCATGCAAACTAACCCTAATTACATGATTATGAGTGGCTTCCCAAGAACTGATGAAAACAATTATCTCACTAAAGAGGATGCACAAGAAATTAAAACACTCCAGGCTGACCAGCACCACAGCGATCAACAGCATTACATGAACTTTGATGCTGTAAAAACGACGGCCAGGTCTCTGCCGCGAGAATACTTGAATGAGGCCAAGAGTGACGAAGAATATGCTAATCTTTTATCTCCTGAAGCTTGCAGAGGTAGAACTTTATCTGAAAGTTCCAGTGGATTAGGTTCCATATCTGAAGGAAGCCCACCAGAAAGCAGGATAAAGCCTGATCCTCACAAATCTCCTGTTATGCAAAGTGCCATCATGGAGGAGCCAATTGCTGCATGACCTGCTTTGTTTATTTGATTTCAAATGTGTTCATTATTTTAATACTTTCATAAAGTATGTTACTGTACTTATGTGATTTTTATACAATGTTATAGACTTGGATATGTGAAGCTTTTAAACGTCACAAACAATATATTCCAGGATCTGTTGCATAATCAGTTGTGAGTGATGTGTAAAGAGCATTAAGTTACTATTTCTGTAACATGTTTACCAGCAGTCACCTCAGTGTAATCAAAGAGAACCATGCGATGCATAATTATATCTATTCCCAATCGAACTTGTGGGATATTATAGAAATGTGTGCTGTCACATTCATTGTCCGGCCTTCAGGCAAGCACAGCAACTCTTGAAGGAGAAGTGAAGTTTCTTGAACCTGACCAGATGCACTGGTTACTCTAAGAACTTGGATGACTCTGATTATAGACATAGAGAGTGTTGGTGGTACAATAGTACAATATGTATCTCTAACTATGATGTCCTGGATTCAATCCCTATCCATGGTAAAGATGTAAGAAAAGTGTTATCCAGTGTGACAATACCACATGTTGCAGGGTTCTCCAGGTGCTCCGGTTTCCTCCTGAACAAACTATGGAAAAGAAAAGTCGTAACAAAGAAGAGGCTAAGCATCCAGTAAGCTGAAAAAGATAATGACCCACTGACTAGTTGCCAAACAGTGCTTTAGTTAAAAAATAAGGATGGAGTTTGAGTCTTAACAAAATAATGAACCTGCGTGAGAAAGACAACTCAGTGCTCATAGGAAGTGATATCATGGTTGTGTATAAAGTTTTTTATAACAACTGTGCTGTGTAAAATAAAGTTCCACAGTTTTACATAATACAGAATTGTCATGGAGGAACATCAACTTGTGTAGAGTATTCAAATTTCAGTGAACAAATATTTCTTAGAAATGGGAGTGATTAGTTAGTAGAACTTGTTATTTTTAAAATTTGTATTGAATGAATTAGTGACGGAAAATGAAGCAGGGGCATATTAAGGGGGATCCTGGGACCACCCCCCCCCCCTTTTCATCAGAAATACATTTTATTTAATGCAGTATTGTACTCAGGCATTTTTGTGTTGTAGAAAGTAATTACTATTGACCTCAGAATATCTCCTAATATCAAGTGCACATGGCTTCAAAATGGCCTCAAAATCCCCATGATATTGGTCAGATATAAAAAAAAACCACCCCTAGCTGGGTGGGATTGCTGTGCTTGCCATATTCCCCCCAATATTTTTGGATCTGTCCCTGTGAAGTACGTCACGTCACAAGTGCCATGGTGGTGTTTTATGCGAGTGTGTCTATTACAGTTATAGTATCTATATTTTACTCTCTCCTTAAAATATTTATAAGGCTGAGGAAGATGTTCCTTCAATTATCAGCCAAAACTCTCATTTGATCTTTTTTCTTTTTTATCTTAAGAGCAACCAGGAATGATTTCAAACAGAATGATGACAACAGACATGCTGCTTTTACCTTGGTTGTTGTTCATAAATGCTTTAAAACTGATCACTTACCCACTATCATTACTTGCTTCTCTCAAGTTCCCAAGAAGATTATAAAGATGTGGTAGATGGTGTGAAGGTCAGGGGAGTTTTACAATGATCCTGATGTACTGTATCTGAAGTACATTACACCATTATACTCCTCAAGACTGTACTATACAGTGATCCAGGAATGTGCAGAGATTAAGTGCTTTAGTTCAGGATGACAATACCACAACTGAAATGTCATGAAATGATTTAGTTTTATTCAGAAGGCAAAAACTAGAGTATTAATAAAGTAATTAAAGCCTTTATGAGAGAGCAAAAACTATAGTGTTTAGTGAAAGGAAAGAGAAAATTGATGTCTTTCAAGTTCAAAAATATTCAAGAGGATTGGACACACCTGGATGTTACCTAAACTCATCTTGCCTGTATAAATCAAAGAAATTATAAAATTATACCATATAATAGGCATGAAACTTGTGCTGCAATTATATCCATGTAAACCTCACATACTAATGGCTGTGTCTGAGGGACTTAGACCACATTTTCCTGCCAGTTTTAGTAGTGTCAATCAGTGTTGCAGCATTCTCCCACTACACAGTTTCACCAGTCATTATCATTCTAACCTTGGCCTGATCGAAGACTTGTCCCACTTCAACTGGTGAGCAGTGCTGTCCGTGATGCACAGTGGCAAGTCAGGAGCTGTCAGTGACCAGTGTAAGCATCAACAGAAAATGGCTGCCCATATGATCCAGTCTGTTATTAAGAGCTTTTAGAAATTTCAGTACAGGGTACTGTATTATTAAAAACAAAGTACAGTATGATAGTTAATGTTAAGTCATATATAAAATATTTTTCCACTTTTTGTGAACTGTTAATTTTCAAATATCATGAAGAGGTCTCATTTACTAACAAATAAGCCATTAAAATTAAATAAGAAGGACTTGTGTTGGGGTCTCTGAAGAAGCAGGTATTTTGAAATGGTTATTTGGATAATAAAATTTAACTTTTCATCTAGAGTGTTTTCTGTGCAAATTGAGCAGTTATAGTAAAAAAAATGTAAGAAAATCTAACGTAATGTAACCTGACTGCCTAATGATGGGCTTTAGTTATAGTAAAATACTTTTAATAAATGGCTTCATCAGATGACTCTAAAGCACTAATTATATCCTTGTAGTATTCCATCTTTAAGAATTACTATTTAGACATTGTTGCTGATGCTCCTTTCACTTATCCTCCAAACCAATAGGAAGAGAGCTCAGAATGAAACTTAAAGAACTGAACCAGTGTAAAATGAAGCAGGAAAACATACTTTTAGTCATCCATTTGGATTATAGAAAGAAATAATGTTGATAGACTTATAATACTGTATAAGTATTTTCTATGATTTTTTTATTATGAAAAGTACAAATTTTAAGCTTAGCTTTTTTATATTAATGAAAAGTTAAATGAGAAGATATATTTTCTCAAGGCAGAGGTGAAGTAAAATGAGAAAAATACATCACCTCAGAGTCATTGACAGTGTTCATTGTTGTGACAGCAACCAAGGTACATATCTTTTTAAGTGAATTGTACCCTACACCACAATATTTGTAGGGAGGTGATTTTTTTGTCGTAAATATTTAATAATCTTAAGAAAATGAAAATTATATAACTTTTGACAATGTGAAACATTTTAGGCGATTAATTGTCAGTTTTATGGTCGACTACATTCACTTTTGTAAATTTATCTACTCTATATTTGTTTCTTACAAATGTTAGTGTTATGTGAGCAGTGAATAATAACTCATTAACCCTTTCACTGAGTCTGTATCATATACAATACAGTAACATTTTCTTGATCACTGCGGCTATATCATATGTGATCATGCAGTTTAAAATTGGGGTGAGTGCCTGACGAGCAAAAATGCAACTGTATTATACATAAGTATTTTTTCTACCAAGTTGAAATATGTATACTTGATCTTGGGGGGAAAAAAATTCAGTGTTCTTGAACTGCATAATAATTTTTTTTTTTCGAAAATGTCTGCACACAGGATATCCTGATTAATTAATGACCGCAGTGAAAGGGTTAAGCAGCCTTACTAAAACAACTATTAACTGCATATACAGTATTGAATTTAACAAGTCTGTACAAGACTGTTAAAACATTGTTTTGTAGAAGTATTGTGTTTAAGAAGATGCCAATTGGTTCATAGGAATTTTATGTGTGGTCACTGAACAGTAGTAGCACCAAAACTCATTGATGATGTACCAACTTGTTGATATTAAGTGTTTACTCAGTTACTTTAAAATTTCAAAGTTTACACTGAGAGTAAGTAAGTATCACTTAGATCTAGGAAAAAGTGTTTGATTACACCTTAGATGATTGCCTTAAAACTTCTGTTCATAGATATTGTGTTAATTAACTTTGCTGACCTCTTGAATGCAAAACCATAAAGTGATATACAGTATATTGTATACAGTACAGTATGATACATTACTTCCAGAAGTACTCTTTTGTTAATCAACCTACTTCTATTTGTTCCATAAAGATTGCCTTGTATAATATATCTACCTTACATGGGAGAGCCAGATTATGGAGTGAAATATTGCAGGAAGTTGCATCGCACTCAACAAGAAAGGACTCCACCTAATGTAAAACATACTAAATTACATAACTCTTTATGATCTATTCCATACTTAATGACAGATTTTCATATGTTGATCAAAATTTATTTACTAACAGTACTGTGTATTGTACTACAAGAATTGTACATTCGATCAAAAACCTATCTGTACTTGGGGGGGGGGATTGATGAATTTCAGATTGAACACAGTGACCCGAGTCTTCTTAGGATTGCCAAAATCCTTCATCCATTGTCATATTGTCTTCACACAATTTTGTAAAGATAGCTTTCTGATCGACTGTACGTTCCCATAAATGGTTTAACTGTGTGTAATGTTACTCCTAATTTGCTTCACTAGTAAAATATAGACAGTGAGTGTAAGTTAGATACAAGTAATTACTGTTCTCATTTGTTTTGTGAAGTTGTAGTTTTAGATAAAAAAATTTCAAAAACATTTATACCATAATGTAAAACCCAAAGTCTAAATAAACCAGGTCTACCGACATGCATGGGCGAAGCTTATTATGTCATGTCATTGGCCGAGGTGGATATTCTTGCCAAATTTCCTGATTTTCTCATCCCCTAGTTCACTATCTTTCAGTTAGCCACTTGAAATTTTCATGTAATCATTATTATTATGATATTCCTATCCTTATTAAAAATTTATTATTATTAACAATTATCTTCTTCCTCTCTTTCTTCTTATTTATTCTCTTATGATTTTGCTGCCAGTATCAGTGTAAAAGCAATTAAGTAATCATAAGCATATGGGCTAGCTATTTATGAGGGGGGGGGATACAAGAACTAAACAAAATAGTTAAAGAAATTAATAAAACTGTTAATGATTATCATTCTCTCTCCCAAAGCTATTACAGTAAACCAGTGAATACATGTATAAATGTGTAAAAGTTTTCAATTAATCAATATGGCCACAAGATATATTACAGATGACAAGGCTATACAACAGTTTCAAGCCGAAAGTTAGACTTTCGGGAATTTAATTCTGCCAACAGCTCTCAAGTATTGCCCTTCCTCCTGTTTCACCCTATATATTTACTGCATGCACAATAAAATCAACCTTTTTTTCTCTCTTTCATCACTTGGAAATCGATGAAATCTCAAACTTTTATCATGTAGTCTGTTATTTGATATGCATCCAAATACAGAGCATTTATCATGCATTGCCATAGACCTTCACATCACGACGACCAGCTGGTAACTGAGCTCCCACCCCAGACCACCCCCCGGGCTGCCGGCCAGATGATGTCATGCATGATGAAGGATGAACTTGGTATAATTATACTTAAGTAAAACCTTGAACGATTATTATGATTGATTATGAAGCAAATTAAGTTCTTTTTGGTTTATAATTACACCATATTGTTTACTCTTGCAAAATTTTTTAGTGTATTTTGACAACAGAGAAGTTTACAGTTAATAGACCTTCACAATGAAACAAATGTTTTGTCTTTAAATGAGTAAGTAATTACTTCAAACTTTTATACCTAGTACAGTATAAAAAAAAAGCAAAAGAACATGTAATTAATAAAATATTGTATCACACTCTGGCATAAATGACATTATCCTTTTATAAAGGCATTTTTAACACTCTAAAAGTCTAAACCTAGAGTTAATTGTAGATTATATCAGCTGTCTATTTCTGGTACTTGTTGTACAGTACTGTAGTGGAGTCCACAAGTGCAGGTGATTAAAGTCAGTTCCAGACATGTGAGACTAAGACTGAGCCTTTCATTCAAGTTTCAAAATCTTATTAAGGTGTTTGTGTAAGCTGTCACTGTACAATAGCAACACAGCAGATACTGTATTAATTATAAACTGGTGACACATTCTAAAAACATAACATTTGATCACTATTGTAGCTGATTTATGTAATAAGTTTATTATTTTTCAAACTGATCAGATCATCGTGTTTCATACATACTTTTTTTTATCATCGAGAGGACTCAGCTTAGTACATGTTTAACACTTATCTCAAAATATCCAAAGCCTTTGAATAACATTATTTATTTGGCAATTGGATATTGATAAAACACAATAAACCTGTAGGAAGTGATTTTATTCACTTGTGATACAACTGTTCTCAAGTATTTTCTGTATTGTTGGGCTGGTTTGACCATAGCCATACCTGACCAAGGCTGGCAGTCAACAGGAAGGGTTGGGACGGGTGCGAGGACAATGAGTGCACTACACGACTGCCTGTGTGCTCCAGTCTGCAGACCATCAAACACCATCAACATTCCACTGATTGAACATTGTTCATAGTGGACAGATGGTAGTGGAGGAAACATGACTAAGAGACTGAGCTTTATTGCTGACATTTCATCACTAAACGTCGGGAATAAAGCTCCATCTCTTAGTCGTGTTATCACACTACCAATCCACTGATTAATTTTTTTAACTACAGTATTCCTATTTTATATACTATACAGTACACTTGGAATACATTTAAATATTGAAATTATAATTAACCTGGGTATGGGATTGTCACAAAAATATTAACTAGGTGTTTATTCCTTCATGGCTCAATTTGGAAAAAAGAAAACTCATATTGAATACAGTACAACTACAGTATCTTCTCGATTTAACGAACTAATTCGAGCCACCCCTTTCCGTCAAATCAAAATTCCATTATTTTCGGCATCCAGTGTGCCGCCGGCAAGACTGTGGGCTCGTAACACTTGTCTTGCCCGCGGTGCCCACCGTTTCTGTGTGGATGTCGGTCACACTAGAATATCCCGTTATAGTACATCCTTCTTTCCTCTCACACAGCCAAACTGTGGGATACTCTGCCTTCTTCTGTGTTTCCATACTCTTACGATCTGTCTCACCTCAAAAAGCCGGTCTTCCGGCATCTTTGTGGTGTAGATTAATACAGTCCTTTTCTCTTCTATTTTTAATTTCTTTTTACTTTTATATTTTTTGCCCCTTAGGCCCCATTGTGGGTCGATGATCTGTGCCCGGGTGGGCTATTCCCCGTTAAAAAAAAAGAAAGTATCGATGCGTGGTTTTTTTTTACATCCGCTCAGTCTGTGTCCTGCTACCACCTCGTGTGTTGTTCACTGCTACCTCTCGGTCAACTAACTACTGTGGTTAGACATCATGCTGAAAGTCTCTCAGAAGTCTCAGATAGGAATTGGTGTGGGGGAGAAAGTCAAGAGTGTAGGTATCAATCGGAAAAAAGTTTGGAAATAATAGATCTAAATTGAAAACAAACACCAAACCCTGTTGCTTAAGGTAAACCATGAATAATGTTTCTAATGGTTCTATCTACATATCATGAGTCTGAGGTGTCTCCATAGGTGTGAACATATAAACAGAATTGATCTCGATTTGGCAAACTAGTTCACTAAATTGAGCGAAAAATAATGGAAAAAATTCCTTCCGCTAAATCGAGAGTTCGTTATAATGTATTCCGTTAAACCGAGAGTATACTGTATAGTTAAGTTAAAATAAGTCTACAGAAACAGTAATAATGACAATAAGACTGTTTTCTCCCAGAATGCAAGCAGTGGCACCTTTTACAGTACAGTACTGTATATAAGTATACGATAGTGGGTTTTTGCAGTTAAACAAATTTATAAAAATTAATGTTACCTGTTAGTCAAAGAAGCTTGAACAAGATCCCAGCAGTAGACATAACCATCCTCTGAGCCGGACATCACATGAGTGTCTGAAGACGTGAAGCAACTCTCTACCTAATATAAAAGACATGAGTCCCAAGGTTAGAGATTTTATTTATAACACATATAGTATACTGTAAAGCCTTTCTAGTTCGTAAATTGACACTAAGTAAAACAGGATAGTTCGAGCTGATTTCACTTACAATCCAACATGTGTTTGGCTCACCAAAATATGTTACAGTTCGCAATAAAATAATTTTACGAAAAAAAAAAGCCGTTTGTCAACCCGAAATCTCCTGACTTATTAACCTGAGTTTTGCCACATGAGGTCAAGACATACTTTTTTTTTTCAAATTTCATACAAAGGTACTTCCAGAATAGCACAAAAACGCCCCCCCCCCCATAAAATAAAATAAATAAATAAATAAATAAAATCCTTTGAGATATTTTGGCCAACAAATTACTTTTCTCTCAGATTTGGAATTTAAATGTCAAGGAACAGCATCACCATAGATATAAAATTGCAAGTTGTGAGGACAGTATACGCTTTTTTTTGTCATCATTAAACACTCATTTTCTTTGTTAGAGAATAACTGTATCTCAACATTCATGATGTTCAAAATATCATTATTAATGCTATTACCGATACCCAAAAGCAGGAACTCATTTGTAAGAAATGAAGTTGCTTGGAACACATCTCCACTAGAACATTGTTACAATGATCTCACACAGTGCCCTGTTTACACGGAACCCATCCTGAGTGCTATATGAGGTATCCCTGCACTGTATTCAGTTTATATTTTCTCACAAACGATATATCATACTGGTACATTTAATTATATTGTAATGCCATCTACACAGTACTGTACTGGACACAAAATTTACTGAGCAATACAGCATTGCTTTTGTTAATTATCCGTTCACTATTATCACTTACATTTAAAAAAGATATAATGTCTTCATATACCTTGTATTCTTTACTCAAGTGGCCAGTATACTGAGACAGCAGCTCCCCAGTTTCTCGGTCCATAAGGCGGACTGAAGACCCCATGGTGGACGTGAGCACACACTGGCCGTCACCACTAAATGATGCACATGTCACACTTTCTGGTTTACAAGAAATATACAGTACAAAGAAAAGGTTATACTACTGTATTCATATACTATACCATAGTGAATTACAGTGATGTATGTCCTACATACTGCTGCTATGTGAGGTATGTCCTACATACTGCTGCTATGTGAGGTATGTCCTATATACTGCTGCTATGTGATGTATGTCCTACATACTGCTGCTATGTGAGGTATGTCCTACATACTGCTGCTATGTGATGTATATCCTACATACTGCAATGTGTTGTATGCCCTAAATACAGCTCATAAAACTACTGCTGCTGCTGCTATGCCAGTTAATTTATTGAGTAGTGTAAAAGTTTTATGAGGTAATAGAGAGAGAAGGGAGGCAGCAGTAGATGAGCCAGGACTGTGTACACAAACACCTCACACTAGGGCATACCTAATCAAATCTAACTTATCATAGGCTCACATGATATAGCAGAACCTAACCTAACATTACCAATCATAATTTAAAATATGAATAACTCTACTAATTCTGTTATTCCAACTTACTGATGTAATCCAGAAAAACAAAATTTCACAGCAAAATTCATCTCTGAACAAAGAAACGTTTTTTAAATCTAAACCAAAGGTAAATCTTCCAATTTTTCATGTATAAGTTTTATTGTAAAAATCAATAAAAAAATTTCAAGAAAAAAATCAAATCTTACCTCCAACACAGTTTGACACTAACTGACCGTTGCGCAAGTCATATATACGAGTGTAACAGTCTAGTGAAGCTGTCAGTATTTCATGAGCCGATACACCAACTGTCATTATGGCATCTTTTGCTTCATCTAACACCTGAAAATAAAATTATCCCTCTTAGGATGATGGCTTAAGCTAATACCCTTAAGAACAATATCACTGAAGAAGTTATAATCCTTAAGGGGTTCAAGCATCACCCCTTAAAGGTTTAAGTTATAATCCATAAGGGGTTCAAGCATCACCCCTTAAAGGTTTAAGTTATAATCCATAAGGGGTTCAAGCATCACCCCTTAAAGGTTTAAGTTATTATCCTTAAGGGGTTCAAGCATCACCCCCTTAAAGGATAATAAGTTATAATCCTTAAGGGGTTCAAGCATCACCCCTTTAAAGGATAGGTTATAATCCATAAGGGGTTCAAGCATCACCCCCTTAAAGGTTTAAGTTATAATCCATAAGGGGTTTTTATTATTATCCTTAGGGTTCAAGCATCACCTTAAAATAATAAGTTATAATCATAAGGGAGTTCAAGCATCACCCCCTTAAAAGATGAGTTATAATCTTAAGGGTTCAAGCATCTTGTAAAGGATGAGTTATAATCCTTGGGGGGTTCAGCCTCACCTTTAAAGGATAATAAGTTATAATCCGCAAGGGGTTCAAGCATCACCCTTAAAGGATAATAAGTTACCAATCGCCAAGGGTTCAGCCTCCTTGCCAAGGATAGGTTATAATCCTTAGGGGTTCAAGCATCACCCTTGCAAGGATAATAAGTTATAATCATAGGGGTTTAACATCTACATAAGGATAATAGTTATAATCCTTAGGGGTTCAGCTTATCACCCCTTAAGGATAATAAGTTATATAATCCTTAGAGTTTCAGCTTATCGCCCTTTAAGGATAATAAGTTATAATCCTTAAGGGGTTCAAGCATCTTATAAGGATAGGTTATAATCATGAGGGTTTAAACATCATAAGGATAATAAGTTATAATCCTTAAGGAGGTTCAACTTATCACCCCTTAAGGATAAGTTGCATAATCCTTAAAAGGGTTCAAGCTTATCTTATAAGGATAAAGTTATAATCCTAAAGGGTTCAACATCACCCCCTTAAGGATAATAGGGTTATAATCCTTGGGGTTCAAACATCTTCCCTTAAGGATAGGTTATAATCCTTAAGGGGTTCCAACTATCTTATAAGGATAGGTTATAATCCTTAAGGGGTTCACTCATCACCCCTGAAAGGATAGGTTATAATCCTTAAGGGGTTCAAGCATCACCCCTTAAAGGATAAGTTATAATCCTAAAAGGGTTCAAGCATCACCCCCTTAAAGGATAATAAGTTATAATCCTTAAGGGGTTCAAGCATCGCCCCTTAAAGGATAATAAGTTATAATCCTTAAGGGGTTCAAGCATCACCCCTTAAAGGATAGGTTATAATCCTTAAGGGGTTCAAGCATCACCCCCTTAAAGGATAATAAGTTATAATCCTTAAGGGGTTCAAGCATCACCCCTTAAAGGATAAGTTATAATCTTTAAGGGTTCCAAGCATAAGCCCCCTTAAAAGGATAAGTTATAATCTTTAAGGGGTTCAAGCATACTTATAAGGATAAGTTATAATCCTAAAGGGGTTCAACATCACCCCTTAAAGGATAGTTATAATCCTAAAAGGGGTTCAAGCATCACCTTAAGGATAGTTATAATCCTAAAAAGGGGTTCAAGCATCACCCTTAAGGATAAATTATAATCCTAAAAGGGGTTCAAGCATCACCCCTTAAAGGATAAGTTATAATCCTAAGGGTTCAGAAAGCATCGCCCTTAAAGGATAAGTTATAATCTTTAAGGGGGGTTCAAGCATAAGCCCTTAAAGGATAGTTACTCAATCTTTAAGGGGTTCAAGCATCACCAGGATAGTTATAATCTAAAGGGGTTCAAGCATCACCTTAAAGGATAAGTTATAATCTAAAAAGAGTTCAAGCATCGCACTTAAAGGATAAGTTATATTCTAAAGAGTTCAAGCATCACCCTTAAAGGATAAAGTTATAATCCTAAAAGGGGTTCAAGCATCACCCCTTAAGGATAAGTTATAATCCTAAAGGGTTCAAGCATCACCCCTTAAAGGATAGGTTATAACCCTAAAAGGGGTTCAAGCATCGCCCTTAAAGGATAAAGTTTTTAATCCTAAAAGGGGGTTCAAGCATCACCCCTTAAAGGATAAGTTATAATCTTTAAGGGGTTCAAGCATCACCCCCTTAAAGGATAAGTTATAATCCTAAAGGGGTTCAAGCATCACCCCTTAAAGGATAAGTTATAATCCTAAAGGGGTTCAAGCATCACCCCCTTAAAGGATAAGTTATAATCCTAAAGGGGTTCAAGCATCACCCCTTAAAGGATAAGTTATAATCCTAAAGGGGTTCAAGCATCACCCCCTTAAAGGATAAGTTATAATCTAAAGGGGTTTCTTAAAGGATAAGTTATAATCTAAAGGGGTTCAAGCATCGCCCCTTAAAGGATAAGTTATAATCCTAAAGGGGTTCAAGCATCACCCCTTAAAGGATAAGTTATAATCCTAAAGGGGTTCAAGCATCACCCCTTAAAGGATAAGTTATAATCTTTAAGGGGTTCAAGCATCACCCCCTTAAAGGATAAGTTATAATCCTAAAGGGGTTCAAGCATCACCCCCTTAAAGGATAAGTTATAATCCTAAAGGGGTTCAAGCATCACCCCTTAAAGGATAATAAGTTATAATCTTTAAGGGGTTCAAGCATCACCCCCTTAAAGGATAATAAATTATACAGTGATATCTCTGTTAGCCGGAACAATTGGTGCAAAGCACTTCTGGGAATGAGAGATTTCCGGGTAACGAGACGATTCTCTCAAAGCTGGAAAAAATACCCCATCCCCGGAATTTTCCGGATATCGGGAAAATTTTCTTGGAATTTTAAAGAAAATGTGCCCCTCAGAAAATTTTTCCTTAAGTCGGAATTTTCAGGGAAAATTCTGGCTTTGGGAACAATTTTCCAAGAAAATTTCAATTCCGGCTATCAGAGAGTTCTGGGTTTGAGGGATTCTGGCTAACGGAAATATTTCTGTAATCCTTATGGGGTTTAACCATTACCCCCTTAAAGGATTAAAGTCTCAAGCTTGTAGTGTTCATGTCATAAGTGTTATTGTAGTGGTGACATGAAGAACCTCCTCATACAATTTAGTATCCATAATGCATTGACATGAAGTGAAGTTAATTAGTGGTAAATAATAGTCATGGTACAGATGTGGGAAGGGTGTTATCCAGTGTGACTCTCACTACCAAACATGACAGGTTTTCTCTGGGTACTGTACTCCAGTTTCCTCCTGTACCAACACTGGGCCTCATACATCATCACAAAGTAACAAAGAACAGATTGACAGCTAGTAAACTGATAAATAAATATATTTAGATGTAACTAATGTCGAGTTATTAATGTCCTATCATCACATAATGGAAGATTTTCGTTCGGGAACAACATAAACTGCCTCAAACATCACTTGAATTTGTCAGTCAGGTCAGAGTAACAGACCACATTTTACTCTTGGGTATATTCTAGCCTATGACAGTTGTTACCCAATTTTACTCTGATATCATTATTTACAATCAGCTTGTTTAATGCAAAACAAATTATTAACACCTCACCACTTGTCAGTTTACTAGCTGTTTGGGCAGTTGGTCTGTCTGTTTTCTGTTACTCTATGACCTTTACTGTCCATTGTTTGTACAAGAGGAAACCTGCCACATTTGGTAGTGTCACACTGGATAACATCTGAACCCAAGACACATTATTGACAAATACATGACTACTGTAAGGTTGTGTAAAGTAAAATGTACCAAGACAAAAACTCTGCCCACCTGAATAGGCTCTTTGTTGCGGCTACGAAGATCCCATATTCTAACAGTACCATCAACAGAGCCTGATAATATTACTGTGGACTCCTCGTTGAAGGCAACACAGTTCACTCTGGCAGCATGACCCCGAAACTTCCTCAGGGCTTCTCCTGTACTAACATTCCACATCATCACAGATTTGTCTAAACTGCAGGAACCTATAAGCCTGAAGTATAAGAAATTGTGATGAGTCTAACCTTACACAAAAGAGTAAAAAATATACAGTAATCACTTCTTCTAAATTAATTTTGGCTACTTAGAACATTATTTTAGAGTAGTTTAATAGAAAAGGTGGTAAAATAAACTGTTTTACTTGAAAACAAATGACCTGTTTCGATAAACATCCTATTAAAGAAACACATTTGTTCTATTCATAAAAGAAGTGGATGAAATACCAAAAGTTTTATACATACCGGGTAGTCCAAAATATCTCTTGGAGGATAAAGTATTTTAAGAAGCAGGTTCCCTCGATCAAAATACGCGAGACAACATTTATGATGAGGTGAGGAATAACACATACACTCACACAAGAGGTAACAGAAACACTTAACTGTGGTGGCCATTATTAGGTGAATTAGTTGTTAGGAGAGTCTGATAATACCGTGTACAGCAGAACTTAAAAAATGGGAGTGACTGAGACCAGCCATTTCCAAGTTTTGGAATATACCAAGTGATGTGTATAAACTGTAATTACTGAAAACTGAAGAAAACATAATAGACAAAATGAAAAAAGTATATACAGTACAAGAACTTATTTACCTTAGTGAAGCAATTTCCAAATTTGGGATAAAGGTATTTTCTGAGTTTTAGAATTTATGGTTCAAGCCAAAAATCATTAAAAATTTAAGTTTTCTAAACTTTACAATTCCACATTTCATATGTTTTCTTATACAGGTACATGTATCAAACATCACACAAGGTTCCTGGTTAACATAACTATGGTATACAGTATAAGGACTTGGTGTTTAATTAAGGTCAAATTCTAAGAAGTGAAACTTAATAGCAAGCATTAAGAGAACAAATATTAGTGTATTTCTTGTGGGATTCTACATTGTTTACATACACAAACTGGATGAAGAAAAAGTAGTAACAGTGGTTATGTGTGAGATGGTGGTGGTTAAATGGCAACTACTGTACAGTATTTTATTTTAGTTGATGATACTACATTAAGAAGCCCCCCTCTCTCCTCATCTCTTCGACGAAAGCGTGAATTTCCTAGTAAATGTTCTTTATTTAAAACTTTTTCCACTTATATCTTGAAAGTTAATGTTTTCAAGCAGTTTTATCTTTACATACATTAAGTTCAGCATTAAAATGAGCCAGAACTGGGTATCCTTAGCAGTTACCGTGTATTACGGTATATAAAACTCACATTTTTGTCTGAAAAATGGCAAAAAAAAAAAAAAAATCCCACGTCCTATAATCATGTGAAGCTGAGGTCTTCCGTAAGCTAATGAATCCCCCAGTTGCTGTCTCCAATAGGCTAAATTTGACCAAATCCAACTCCAGAATTAAAATTATATTATTGCTTACTTAAGCACATCATTATTATTATTTTTTAATTAATTAAAAAATAATTATTGTAAATATAACTACTGTTCAAAGGATGATAAGCAGAGACGATTAGCATTTGTATGGCAGACACCCAACTCTTCTGAGGTAGCTAAGCAGTACCAACCATTTCTGAACACTTACAAGCATTACAATCTATCATTGTCACATCTGCAACATTTATTTTTAAATCTACAAATACCTAACACACAAATGATGATTTACTACTGATAATTTTCATTTCACACTTGCATCTGTCAACATCGCTGGCAGCATTGTAGCCAGGTTAGGCTCGTCACTGTAACCACCGGGCTACTGAGCTAAGCCGTGAGGCGTTATGGTTGTTTTTCAACTCGTATTTTTAGGTAGATATACATAACTTTCTCCATTTATTTTTACTCAGTTACATGCACACACCATCCTACATGCATATTTTGAAAAGAGTAAAAAAAGTAATTGTCCTAAGGGCAAACAAATAAAGGGAATATACATTTCTTTGCACACGAGTTAGCTGCCTCAGTGGAGGAGCAGAAGGATGGCCCAGTGTGAAGGGAGAAGGGAGCATTGCTAGGGAATAGGCTGAGGTAGTGTCCTTGCTGATCTCCATTGTTATGAAGTCGGGAGTAAGTACAGTATATGCAAATGGCAACTGTATTAAAATTTCATTTGGCTTTTATTTACTGGTATTATTTTTATTTAGTCCTCACATTTACTGGTACTGTACAGTATATGTTATTTTAAGAAAACTATGGCTACAGGAGGAAAATATACACAAAAGTTTTTGTCCTAAATACTCCCTGCTAAAACAGGGGGTGCATCTTATATGTTGTAAAATCTTGTACAGTATACAGTATACTCTCGATTTAACGGAATCTGATATAACAATATCTCGATTTAGCAGAAGAATTTTTTCGTTACTTTTTGCTCGATTTAGTAAACTAGTTCGCTAAATAAAGATTAATTCTGTTAATATGCTCACACCTACAGAGACATCTTAAACACATGATGTGTACATAGAAACATTATTCATTGCTTACCTAAACTAGGGGTTTGGTGTTTGTTTTAAATTTTTTCTATTACAGTATTTCCAAACTTTTTCAAATTGACAGCTAGCACTCTTCTGACTTTCTCCCCCACACCACTTCCTTTCCAAGAGACTTTCAGCATGATGTCTAAGCACAGTAGTTAGTTGAACAAGAGGTAGCAGTGAACAACACACACGGTGGCAGCAGGTCAGACTGAGCGGATGTAAACAAATCTCACGCGCCAAGCGGTGAAATTTAAAGGAATCACGCGAAAATAATGGAAATTCAATTTAGGAGAAAGGGGTGACTCAAATTAGTTCGTTAAATCGAGAAAATACTGTACAGGGTATAAGAATTTATTTGCGATATAACAAGATCAATCGAACATTACGTTTAAGCCAATGAGTTGCAAGGGAGGGGGGGTTGTATTGTCAACTATAAAATAAACGACTATTGGTAAACATTCTTAACCCCAATATATATATATATATATATATATATATATATATATATATATATATATATATATATATATATATATATATATATATATATATATATATATATATATATATATATATATATATATATATATATATATATATATATATATATATATATATATATATATATATATATATATATATATATATATATATATATATATATATATAATATTGTATACAAATTTTCATCTATACTCCACTTACGAGTTATCACTGGAGCCACGAGCATCTAGAACTTCATAGCCAGCCAGCATAGGTATGGAGCAGAGTGCCACGGTGGGGGTTCCAGAGTTTGATGGACTTGTTCGGAGCCGCACGTCATACAGTATTCACCGTCTACTGCAATTCAAGATACATCATAGAGGTTGTGATGCAGAAGAAGATGAATGAAGAAACACTGTATTTCATCAGTCATTCCCTTCTTATATTTCTATCTTTTACACTTCTTTAATCCTCAATAAAATTTATATCTATTTCCCTCTCCAATGGATTACATGCATCTCTCTCACCAGGTGCCTTAAGTCTCACAAGATGTTAAAATATACTCACGGAGAAAACACAGTTACCTGTATCCTGCTATGGAAAAAATTATTAAATACATAGTAGAGAATACAGAGTAGCAAAAGGCTACTGAAAACAATTGCATATGTATAAGCTTTTATTAGAACATTTGGAATGGTTTTCAATTATATACCCCCACAATGAAAATAAGATGAACATCACTATAACAAATGGTTAACCCCTTCACTACAGGGATGCCACTTTTAAGTTTTACTTGACTAATGCCAGACAATTTTATTCACCCAGAAGGGGTCCCATGGAAAGAGGTTCAACAGATGGTCAAATGGATTAAACTGGTGGTTAAACTGATAATCAAATGGAGAGATAATCATATGTTTCAACAGATGGTCAAACAGGCACACCAATGAAACCTAATTTTCTTATACCCTCAAACTTGGTTGAACTAATAATTATCCCCAACTTGTGTGATACAAAGTAAGAAAAACTTCAACAGTACTTCTATGTTTGATAACTACAATGTTTTCATCTTAGGTTAGTATAGCTGATGAGATGATTCATTTAAATTAACTTTATTTTTAGTTACTGTCATCTCACACACCCTTAACCCAGACTGTGCAGCCCGCACATTTTTAGGCAAGGTGCCGGGCAAGTATTTTTTTGGTGTCCATGTGCCTGGCATTTGCCCGGTGGACAAGCTAATATTTTGGAGGAAAATGTCTAAACGGTAAATCGTCAGGTGTTGCACGACTCCACCTCACTGTACATGTTTAACCAGGGTGGGTCTTTCAATGAACAGCTTGTCATCAATGTAGCAGAATTAGTTAACTATGTCAGGTGCAGGTAATTTATTTCTACATAAAGCCTCTGGTCAGTATGTATCAAGTTGTCACCATTTCAAAGAAACCACAAAGCTGAGAGGCTGCAGACGTGAAGCGAGAGGAGTTATGATCTCACATGAAAAGTGTTACTGCCACTGACACCAGATTATAGGGGAGTGGTAGTTGTAGTTAGGGCAGGACAGGTGATTACAGGTGCTGCCTCCACCTTTCCACACACCCTACAGGTGTTAGGTGAGGTGACAGGAGTTACGACATCACATGACAAGTGTTGCCACCACTGACACCATTTGGATGGACATTCATGATCTATGAGCTGATACACACAATAAATTTGAATGTTTAAGTGTTTACTTAACTTTTCCTTTAAAAAATCTGGGCAAGCAAATTTGTTCAAAAAAGTTATGGCAAGTAAATTTCAGAAGTCACTTGCCTGGGACAATAAATGTGGATACGGTAACCTGCACAGCCTGCCTGAACCCCTTCAATATGATGACTACAACAGCATCTCAAATATTTCATTGTACTTAAATGGTGAGGTCATTGTATGTAAAGGTTTATAACATTATACTCAATGTATTAAATTAAGTTTTTGTACCCAATAGGTGTGGGTTAAAGTGACCAAGCTGAGTAAAACACTCTTAACGTACAGCACAGTACTGTACTTATAAAACAAACGAAAAAAAGGGAAGCTTATTTTACATTTCCACAACACCAAGAAGAACCTTACCACTGTAATTGCAAGTTTTAACCCTTTAGGAGGCTGGGGTTTCTCTCATTTGAATAAAATTATTTGGCATTAGCCAGGATAAGATATCTAAGGGCTCCACTGCCCTCTGAAGCAGATATCTGCAACCTTTATATAGTAATCATCCACAATACAAATAAGAACTCAGTAATTGGCCACAGCCATCACTCAGTGTAAATATGCAATATGCATTAAACTAAAATTTTTTAAATTAAATCAATATGAAGTTGGTCATTAACAAATACAGACCTAAACCATATATTCAGACAAGTACTGTACTGGTGTCACAAAAAAAATGTAAGTAAAAATATGTACAATGGAAGTGATTACCAAAACTCATGATTCAAATTTAGTAAAAGCTGTTTCCACAAGTTCCTTTGTGTGAGTGCTAGAGAGTTTTGAGCAGTACAGTATTTTTTTTACATACATCAGCTGGCAACACATTGAAAACACTATGAAATATATTTGTTTCAGTGTTATCTGACACTCTTCAAAAAAGCCCAACAATGACTTTGATGTTTTGTGAGTGTGTTTCAAGACATTAACCTGCGGGTCCAGGAGCTACAACATGTATCACCAAGACTTCCCTCCTCAATATATGGCTGACAATGACTGACCTCGTCTGCTTAAAAAGAAAAGAATTTAAAACAAATGAAAACAAAGTTTTCTTATTCTAAGTTTCAGAATAATAATCTGCAAATCCCAACTGTAATCGTTACAAGCACTTTATGTAATTTGTGTGTGTGTGTGTGTGTTTGTTGTCAGCTGCCAGGTACAGTATAATGATTCCTGGTCTTACAAAGAGTATCAGATTAGGTGTTTGCAACAACAAGTATTCAAACAGCCTTATCTTACCTATCAACTCAGCAGGCTGTTCATCATATATTTTGGATGCCGTCATTCTGGTCGAAAATATGAATTTTCGGGCCACATGCGGCCATAAATATGAGGGTTACGGGCCTCCTGCACTAAAAGGTTAACGAGATATACAGTATTAACAGAGTACCAAGAGCAACCTTACTACTGTTTTGTACCTGAGGATAAATGCAAATATCTCTCACTAATGTGTCTTAGGTTCAATTCCCAGCTAACGACAGATGTGGGATTGATCTTATGCAGTCTGACACTACCAAACATGTATGGTTTTCTCCGGGTACAATACTGTACTTTGGTTCCTCCTGTACTAGCACTGGACAACAAAGATCATAACAAAATAACAAGAACAGACTAACCTCTTATTGCCAGGGTTGGAAAAACATGATTTAAAAAAATAAATAAAATAAAATCGATTTATTTGATTTAAATTGGATTTTTTTTTATTTAAATCAATTTTTTTTATTTTTTACTAATTGCATTAAAATAGTATTTTTAAACCATAAAAACAGTATTTTCAACCAAAGCTTATTCAGGATAATAAACAGAAAATTGGCATTACGATTTTTATGCAGTAGATGTACCAATGGAATTTAACACAATAATATTCTTTTTGTAAAATAAAAGAAAACTGGTAACATATCTTACATTTGAGTGCACAAATCCAAACGTAATAATGAAATTTAACATAAATGCTCTTATAGGATTACAGTGTTTCAAAATTAACTTAACTTATTCAAGTCAAGAGAATAATATTCTCAATTTGTAAAAAATAATACTGGTAACAAGTTTATTTTCTTACATTTGTAGGATTATAGTGTATTAAGAATTACCAGTAATAACTTCAAGTCAACACAATATTCTCATTCTGTATACAAACAAAAATAGTTCAAAATATTTAAATTAGCTTAGTTGAAAATGGAAATGCTTATGTACTGTGACAAGCTTAGATGCCTTTCCTGTCCTAGGCGATTTCTTACCTTTGAGTGTACAAATTCATATGTGGGAAAAATTCTCTCAACCCCTGCTGATGAGGCAACAGCTGTAAATAATTGCCTAGGAACATCCATTACATTTTCTGTCATATCATTGGCAAAATACTGCCACTAAGCAAGGGGTGAAAGATTTTACAACATCTTTACCAAAATAGACCTCTTTAAATGGTGCACTTCTTCCATGGAAGGACATTAATGTTGAAAGGAAATGTGGAAGAGACTCAGACAACATACTGTTCTGCAATGTCCGCTGCTCAGGAGTCAGATGTCTGCCCTGATACCTTGGATCTATCACATTAGCTAGAAATGGGCAGGTTTCAATGCTACTTTGATTCTTTTTCAAAATTATCCATATCCTTCTTATCTGTTAAATACTCACATCAGTTTCAGTTTTACCCAGATTTCTACAGCATCACTTAATAGGGTATGTTCTCTCTGGACACAGTCCAATGCCACAGCAATAGCTAGTCTCTCTAAATAGTCTTCTGCAGTTCTTTTAATGCCTTATCATTAACTTCTCCTCAATTTTCTTATCAATGTCTTCACTATTTTCGTACACTTTGACAAGGGTCTCCCAGTTCAAATAAGATTCAATAGAATCTGTCACTGTGTTCCATCGTGTCTGATGGCATTACTAACATTGTTCCTCCTGCTCTTCTATACAAAGATCCTGGGATGTGATGATTTCTGAAGTACTTAATTAATTCAGTAATGTGCTCCTAATGTTCTTGATTTGCAGGTCTTGTAAAAGCAAATTTGGTGTGCAGAGCAACCATATGTTATAATGGCTTTATCTTGTCCGAATTCACTTCTCATTTTTGCCATATTAGCAGCATTACCTGTTACACAGCTTCTTACTGTGCATCCAAATTTGTCTTCACACTTTTTTGTAGCACATTCAGCTAATTTCAACAGATATTCAGCTGTGTCTTGATTCTGTGTCTATAGAGTCAACAAACTAAATACGGTTGTGCGCTGTTAAAGTTATACATACTATAGGCTCATTTTGGACAATACTCCATCCATCCATGCAAACTGTTTTCCCACTAAGTTCTTCTGAATAATTTTTAATCACTGAATCGTAGGCTTGATCCAAAAGAGACCCTCCAATTTGATGTCTATTAGGTGGAACATATCCTGGTCTTAGCATTTTAATCATCTTGATAAACTCTTCGTGCTCCACTGTTCGGAAGGGTGAATATGATCAAAGTTTCGCAAAACTGGAAAGAACAGACTATAGTACAGTACATAATTATGTAAATCCAAATAATGTTATTAGCCTGCTGCATTGCATATACTTTTCAATCATGTAGAATAAAAAGAGAAAACAGTTATTAGTAAAAAAATCATTTGATTTAAATCATAACAACCCTGCTTATTGGTAAACTGACAAGTGGTGAAATGAGAAATAAATCAAATACATGCAAATAAATAGCACCAAGAAGAAAGTTACCATTAAACCTGACAGCTCTGACAGCACCTTGTTTACACTCAATGACTCGCACCAGATGAGACGGAATGCTGTCTTGGGGAGCCATCACACCTTAACTTTTGTCTCCGACAACCCTGAAATTGAAATATTTATGCAACTTTATCTTTGTAAATAATACTGTACTGCCCCAACTACTGTCTTTATGTATATTGTACTTGTGCATCTTTACTTGGATTATACACAAGTTGTCATCTATCAAATACAGTACTACCATAATAAAAAAACATTTATTGTATATCCCTGATCATTAAATATTAACTTGTGACTTAAAACTTCCAGGTTATTGAAGCATGTGATACATTATATACTATTTCTTAAGCTGATATAAAATACTGCACAGGTTAGGTTAGGATAGGTTAGGCCAGTTCAGGTTTGGTTAGGATAGGTTCAGTCAGTTCAGGATAGGTTTGGTCAGTTCAGGTTAGGTTAAATTAGGTTAGGCCAGTTCAGGTTAGGTTACATTATGGTAGGTCAGGACAACAATAATAATTTACAGATAAATATAAATTTCATACTTTAATGAGACCTAACCATTCCTAACTTAATTTAACCCAATACAACAACAGGTTAACGAGCAACTTAAGAAAATTATTCTATAGAAGATAACTTCTTTGTTTAATTCAAGAAAATCAATATCATTCCAAAACAGGTGGAGGATTTTAAATTTTAGTAATACTGTACACTAATCTCTCCATTAGTCGGAATCTTTGATCCCAGACCTTTCTAAAAGGTGGATTTTTTTTTGAAGTATTCCGAGAAATTCTGGGAAAAATCTCACCATTCTGGGCATTTGAATGAAGTTCAGAGATTGCATCATGTTTCCAATGTGGAGACGCGTGCTGGGCACGTGGGTGGATAGACTCAGAGTGCTAGTGAACTATGACTGGCCATTACTGTCATGTGACTGCCCGGGAAGCCTATTTTTGGCTGATGTATCTCGCAACCTATCTCCTCAGTCTTGCATCATGACACTCAGTTCATTGTCTGCTGCCATTGTACAAGCTTCTGGCTTGCTCACTGCCATTTTTGCATAAGATCTGTGTTATGCAGTACAGTACAGTACAATACATTACTGTACTAGTACTGTATATAATCAGCCAAGAATACTGTTACATCAGTGTTAAGATGTAAAATGTGATTATAGTTACATACTGTGCATCCGAAAAGTGTGAAAGTATCATATGTACAATAGTGTACTGTGCTGTGCATAGCAGAGTGGACAGCATATGTTAGTGTAGAGGGTGAATGTACAATACAGTATATACCGTACATGCTACAGATGATACAGAACAAAGGCAGGCCATCCTGTATCATCATATCACCATTTGGCCCGCCTGCATCACAAGCTCAAGACAACAGCATCTGCTGGTGAGTACAGTATGTACAGTACAGTAGGAGTATATTTGGCTTATTTACAATATATTGTACATGTACAGTGGTGTTTGTGGCATCTCAAGGGGCACTCCTCAGTCGAGTGTCATTACTTGGAGCTGGCGGACGCTCGCCCCACAAGGGATCACAGCTCAAGATTAAAGGAGACGTAGGTCCAGAAAACTGTGAGGGGTAACTTTTTCGGAATGAGAGTTGTGAACTCTTGGAACAATCTACCAGAAAGTGTTTTGACGGCACCTAGTGTGAGCTCTTTCAAGACCAGACTTGACCAACACTGGAATAGGTTTAGGTACATTCAGGAGGTGGTGCATGCCCAGCACTTGCCAACAGTGCGTGACAGAGACGCGACTGATCACCCAAGCGGCTAACGAGCCAATCAGTGGTGAAGAGGATAAAAGTAAAAGTGTCTGCCTGTGTGAACTGCATAGTTTAGACTCTGGGAAAACTTTCACCAGTACTGTACCCAGAAATGTTCCATGGATGAGAAAATTCGTCTCCATACCCAGAACCACTCCGCATCAATTATCCAGCTAATGGAGAGATCATTGTATAATTTTAGCAATTTTTTCATCAAGTAACTCATATCCATTGACTTGTAACATCCTGGTGATGCCATTTGACTGTTTACACGAGAGTAAAACATATTTAGATAGTTAATATGAATGTTTGTCAGCAATTGTACCATACACATGAACAACTGTAGTGACAGTTGTAGTATCTTACATTATTTAATGGGAGAAGGAGAAGCCACATGCTGACTCTTACTCAGATAGTTTATTGTTGTTGTTGTCATACGTGCCAAACACATTCGTGATTACACAGGCCTAGACACACCCTAACTTTGGTAAGAAGTAACATAATATATAATGTATATATAATCAATAAAGGCAGAATATAAACAAACACATAAGTGGTTTATCATAGATAAGATGAAAAAAAAAACACCTATCTCACCTAGGATGGAAGTGCATTATTTGAAGTTAGGTTAGCTTTAATACTCTACATCACAGACTCGTGAAAAAAAGAGTGACAAAAATTTTTTTCTAAAGTTTAAGAAAACGTCCTTTGTTCTAGAATATATAAAAAAAAATATGTAAGAATTGCTACTTTTTTAGCTTTATTTTTCCAAGCATTTTGGGAGATGGTCTGTGGCCAAAGTCGTTGTCCACACACCACTGTTGGTATTTATTTGCTTGGTCACACACAAAGTTCATAAGTTCGACATCAAAAATGCCCAAAAGTAGTCCAATGGCATTGAATTTTCATCACACAGGAAAGAATCCTGTATTCCTGCGGGTGCACAGTCGAAAACTGGTATTTCAGGCGTAAAATTAGTGCAGTCCCTACAAGTGTCCTGTTGTGGCTGGCGTGCACATGGTCCCTTATGTCCACGTCCACCGTGGTATCCTCGAACTCGCTGAAGGGGTGGCTGCCAGGGTAAGGATAGGGAATGAGCACCAGTGTCTGTATCATTGTCCTGGGTATTTGTTAACTTTAGTCCTATAATTCTTTAAGATAAATCTGGCAACATATGTGAAATCTACAGAAAATTCTAAGACAATTTTTTTCTATGATATTTCCGTCGCAAATGCATAATAAAGAAGATAAGGCACTCTAAAGTTTTTGTTTGGAAATTAACCGTGACATATAGCCATTATCGGGTGATCCGCTGTCATCTTCAGAAATCCAGTTGCACATCTGCCGGACAGCGCTGCCCATGACCAATCACAATTAGCCATTTCAAAATTTATACCATCTGCTTCATTTCCGGCCAATCAAATTCATTTTTGCTTGAATTATCCACCGTCCACTATTGAAGATTTTCAGTTGCTGTACGACTGCTTTGTGTAACGGGTGTGATTTTCATTACTTTGACTTGTTAGGTTAGGTTGCATATTTTAGTGATGAAAAATACATTTTTCCTATGTATTTTGCTGTGTTTTGAATGAATTTGACCTTCAAAACTGGCGCAACTCACCCGCGTTTGAGTCCCCCCCCCAAAACCCACAGTTCCCACGGGGTTCCCCCATTATTGTTGGGGGTAAAGGGATAATAACTCAAAAATTTTGGATTTGCGCCACAGTTTTGAAGGTCAAACTCATTCAAAACACAGCAAAATACATAGGACAAATATATTTTTGAGTCGCTAGAAGATTATAGGACTAAAATTAACATTTACCCTGTCCTGACTCCTCACTGCTGGTTGCCTCAACAAACTCTACATCCCATTAGGACATTCAGTATTGTTATAATGTTATTGCTGCACTTCAACAACGAAGGTCTTTAATCGCGTAGCAAGGTTACTTATAACACTACTGGTATTCGGTAAAGGTTTACGAAACAGCTATCACTAGAAGGAAATGTGCGATTTGGTTGAAATTTTTGTACACACTATCAGCATGATATTAAACACAGAAATGGAAGTGGCAATACTTAGAACCTCGTAGAACCTGACCTAAAAAACCCAACCTATTAGGTCAGGTTCTATTAGGTTCTATGCATTATCATGTTCATTTATGAGTTTAATATTATGCTAATAGTGTGTACAAAATATTTAAACCAACGAAAGCAAGCAAAAGAACCAAGGAAACCCAACCTAACAATTGTCACTAACGAAAAAAATCTTAAACAACTTACCTTAATAATGAGGTTGATATACATTAGCAATGGCGAGGAGGAATTTGTGGATGTAGACAAGACGATGTAAAATACCAGAGATGATATAAAGAGAACAGAGAATCATTTAATAAGTAAACAAAAGAAGATAAACTGGTATATATGTAATTTTAAAGTTAATAAAGGTGTGTAATTATTTTATAAAAGGATCAGGAGTAATGGAACACAATTTATACAGTTGGAGAGGAAGGACCAATGGTGGCGGCAGGGAAATTATGAAAGGGACTGACTTACGGTAAGAAAATGATTTGGGCGTTTGAAACGTACCTAGAGACGTAATTTTAATGCCATAACATCAGTGTTTGCTGTGTTTTTACCCCATAAATTCCCTCATCCTTCATGCACTGCCCACTAACAAGGAATTTAAGATCGGAGGATAGAGTAAATGAAAAAATCCTAAAAATACTTTAAATTATAACAGAAAGTTGCCGTTAATCTTAATATACTTAAAATCATCAAAACAATAAGCATAGCAAAAATAAAGAAACTCAACAAACAACTTCAAGTGATAGCTGTTTCGTAAACCTTTACCCACTAATCTAACAACATTACAAAAATTATGAGCGATAAAACTCTTTAACTGGACATACAAACTATGCCCCCAAAAATGAAGGTCAAAGAGGAAAGTCACCCGAAGCACTTTTACTTTTATCCTCTTCGCCACTGATCGGCTTGTTAGCCGCTTGGGCGATCGGTCACGTCTCTGATTACTTTTCCTTTTCATTTATCTTCTTCACCAAAAGATTAGCTCGCAAGCCACCCGGGCGATCAGTCACATCTCTGTCATGCACTGTTGGCAAATACTGGGCATGCACCGGTTCCTGAATGTACCTGAACCCGCTCCAGTGTTGGTCAAGTTTTGTCTTGAAAGAGCTCACACTTGGTGCCGTCACAACACTCTCTGGTAGATTGTTCCAAGGGTTATAGTGGACATATGGTCTGACTAATTACCCAAATGTACCCAAATATAGCCGCAATGAAGTCAAATAATGGTCCTACATGAATAAATCAGACTGCTAATCACTTCTCGACGAGTATTTGGTGTCAGAAAGTCACAAAAAATTGGAAAACTTACTTTAATCTGAGTTAATCGATCGTGTGCATGTACCGACGGAGCGAGGAATTACCCAAATGTAGCCGCAATGAAGTCAAATGATGGTTGTACAAGCGTAATTCGGGCTGTGAATCACTTCTCAATTATTATTTGGTGTCATAAAGTAAAAAAAAATTGGTAAACTTAATTTAATCTGAGTTGTGTTGTGTTAGGTTAGGTTAGATTAGATTAGGTTAAGTTAGGTACATGCACTTGATCTATTAACTCAAGATTAAATTAAGTTTACCAATTTTTTGTGACTGCGTGACACCAAATACTAGTCGGGGTGAGGTGAGGTGAGGTGAGGTTAGGTTAGGTTAGGTTAGGTACATGCACTCGATCTATTAACTCAGATTAAATTAAGTTTACCAATTTTTTGTGACTTTGTGTCACCAAATACTAGTCGAGAAGTGATTGGCAGTCCGATTTATTCATCTAGGACCATTATTTGACTTCATTGCGACAACATTTGGGTAATTCCTCGCTCCGTCGGTACATGCACGCGATCTATTAACTCAAATTATAGTAAGTTTTCCAAATTTTGTGACTTTCTAACACCAAATACTAGTCGAGAATTGATTGGCAGTCCGATTTATTCATCTAGGACCATTATTTGACTTCATTCCGGCTATATTTGGCTACATTTGGGTACATTATGGTAATTAGTCGGACCCGTGGACATAGTCATAGATGTTATAGAGGAACGCCACCCAGGATTTAAGGGTTAACAGACCAAATGTGAAAAAAGACCTGGGTTACCTGGGTCACCTACGTGTGTATGTTGACAACGAAGGAGATAAAGTAGAAGCACGTGAATATACAGTACATTGGGCGTCGTTGTTTACTAGTTATCATCCCAATTTCCCAAACGTAAACAAACTCTATAGCTTTCTATAATGATCAAAATTACAGAATCTCTCTCTCTCTGATTGTTAATAAACTTAATTTAAAAGAAATTGTTCTATGAGTTATTAGAGGAGTGCGCAAAAATCGGTACAAAGATGGGTTTAAATTAAAGAAAAACCTGAGGTAAGTATGCGTTGAAACGTGTTGTAAATAGATATATTCAGCAATCGCATGCAAATAGCACATATAGTGTACATGTATGCTTTTTTACTTACTTTTATCCTCTTCACCACTGATCGGCTTGTTAGCCGCTTGGGCGATCGGTCTCGTCTCAGTTACGCACTGTTAGCAAGTGCTGGACATGCACCAGCTCCTGAACCTGCTCCAGTGTTGGTCAAGTCTGGTCTTGAAAGAGCTTGTGGGGTACGAGTTATTTGGGTTCACACTCAGGATGGGATGGAGAAAGGAAACTCACAATGTGCTCTCTGTATACATGTTGTATTGGATGTACAATGCAGCTTGGTGCTGGGAAGGCAGCATGGTTACAAGCGTGATGTAGAGAGAGCTGGTTGGTGTGGGTGGAAAAAAGCGTGGTCACCACGAGGTCAGGTCTTTTATAGCGGAGGTAGGCGTGGCTTAGTAGTTGTCCTCCGTCATGTAAGGAGGCGCTGGTTGACCTAGACCACGAGGCATACACTGGGGAATTCGCGGGATCGGCTTCCCAGCACCAAGCTGCATTGTACATCCAATACAACATGTATACAGAGAGCACATTGTGAGTTTCCTTTCTCCATCCCATCCTGAGTGTGAACCCAAATAACTCGTACCCCACAACATATTATTAAATATATATCTGATCAATAACATTTTATGCTCGTATATTTTGATGAGAGAAAGAATCTATAGATAATAATACCACAATATTACAAACGCATGAAGTGACAAAGGGGGCGTGGTTTAGCAAATTCGAGAGTGAAGTTGCCAATTAGTGATGGCCTATGGGCCCGTGTGAGGTACCTTAGGGGGGGATGCTGTGGTCCGGTGTGGTGAAGCTGGTGACCACATTAAACTTCACGGGTGAGAACTTGAGAAGTAAGGGCTGTGACGGACAATTCTTTCACATTATACATCGGTTACAGGCTTTTCGGTATCTAATAATTACCACCATCATCATTCGAACAGCTTTGTGTCTTTAAGAAAGTGATGGATAAGTTTATAGAAGAATTTTGGGCCTTATAGGCGTTCTTTATTTCCATCATCATCAGATCTGTCCAAGACGTGATGGCCACTAAACGTTTAGCCTTGTAAGTATATTATGCGTACCTGTGCTATAGTTGAAGGCAAATTGATGTTAAAGTTAGCCATATGGTTAATATTCCGGTAAATTTGTAGTTTCGATCAATGGTAAAGATGTACGTAAGCGCTACCACCAGAAGTTGTTTGTTGTTTTTCCTTATTTCTGCTTTATTTATTGGTTTGATGATTTTAAGTATATTAAAAACGCGACAGCTTTCTATTATAATTTTAAGTATGTTGGGGGAATTTTTTCATATACTCTATCCTACGATCTTAAATTCCTTGTTAGTGGGCAGGGCATGAAAGATGAGGGAAATTGCGGGGTAAAAACACAGCAAACACTGATAATATGACATTAAAATTACGTCTCTAGTTACGTTTCAAACACCCAAATCATTGTCTTACCGTAACTCAGTCCCTTTCATAATTCCCCTGCCGCCACCATTGCTCTGTATAATTGTGTTCCATTATTTCTGATCCTTATAAAATAATTACGCATCTTTATTAAGTTTAGATTTACATATACTGTATACCGGTTTATTCTTCTTTTGTTTACTTATTAAATGCATTCTCTGTTCTCTTTATATCATCTTCCGGGTATATTTTTTTACAGCCTCTTGTAACAATTGATAGGTTGGGTTTCCTTGGTTCTTTTGCTTGCTTTCGTTGGTTTAAATATTTTGTACACACGATTAGCATAATATTAAACAAATAAACACGATAATGCATAGAACCTGACCTAATAGGTTGGGTTTGTTAGGTCAGGTTCTAGTAGGTTCTACTAGGTTTTCTGCATTGTTGTTTCCATTCCTGTGTTTAATATCATGCTAATATTGTGTAGAAAAAATTTAAACCAAATTGCACATTTCCTTCTGGCGGTAGCGCTTTCGTAAACCTTTACCCGATCAACCACGGCTCTCGAGTTGAGCAATGAGTTTTTCCGTTGGTTTAGACAATTTTAAGACACCTTTTTTAGATGATGTTTCCCTCGCAAATCACTTAAATATGCCGGGGGATCCAGGGAAGCGGAGCCCCCTGTTAAGAGGTTAGGTTAGGTAATTTTGGGTCATTTGCGAGGAAAACGTCATTGAAGAAAGGTTTCTTAAAATTGTCTGAGCCATTGGAAAAATACATTGCTCAAATCGAGAGCCGTGGTTGGTCGAAACTACAAATTGACCAATAATAGTCAACAGTGTGTACAAAGGGGGCTGCTTCCGCTGTTACCATTTATAAATGGTGACAGTGGAAGCAGTCCCCTTTATAAATGGTGGCAGTGGTGGGCTTTCAGACAAGGACCCTCTATGGGTATATGTTGAGATCTCCAAGATAAGTAGACTGACAGATTCTTTTCAGATTAATAACTTTCTCAAATAGACAACTGACAATAACTAAACTACAAACATCAGATTCTCTGAGATTTAGGCATTAAAATGGTCTAATTTCAGAAGATGCCATTCTTGCTGGCAGACTCAACACTCACTTATTTGATAAGTTTTACTGACAATAAAGACAGTTGAAGCTCTCAACATCACTCACAAAGGATCTTGAATGCTTCATCTGTAATCAGACATATCTAAGTTGATGCAAAACAGCGGTGTTCTCTCTCACATTCAAATATACTTTCTAGTGAGGTTGGTTTCAGAAAGCGCATGTCTTCCTAGGGATAACTCGCCAGTTATCCACATGTTTTGAGGGCGTGGAGCATAATATGAATCATCAGGTTTCAAACAGACCAGCCGTGCCACTGTGGCCATGACATGTGCAGTACTCCTTAACAGGCATATGGGACCCATTTTTTTTTTCACCTGTAGTATAGTATAGTATAGTATAGTACCATGTTTACTGTAGTATAGTATTTGCATATTTCAAAGCAATAAAAATTAATGCCTGGTATTAACTTGTAGAAGACAGGGGTTTCTCTCAGCTGAATAAAATCATGTGGAATTAGCCAGAATAAAATGCCTGAGGGCTACATTGCCCTCCAAAGTGTTAATAGTTTTATCATTGTACAGTAAGGTACAATATATTCTCAATTATTACTTTGAGGTGACCCACCATCACCTAGTCAGATGATAAGTCAGGTTAGGGTCACTCCAAATAACAGACCAGGATAATTACTGAAAAAGTTATTTCAGTCAGGTAGCTTTGTACATCATAATAATCACGGCTTGCTGTAGCCTTATATATACAGTACTGTACTGTATTATACATTATTACACTTATTCAGTAACTACACTTCTGTACATATATCATAAGAAATATAACATCTTACAGGGAACTTGGTTTAGTACAGAAGAGGCAGGTGAAGAATGTGTTATTACCAACAGGAAATAAGACAAGTAAGTGATACAGTATTTACATTATTCATACAATTTTGGAAGTAAAGTTCAGACTCACAAGCAGATTTTAACGATTATCTTGCATGACATTTAAAATATTTCAGTAATTTCTCTGAGTGCATCTTCAAGGGTGCTCAAGAACTCCATCTTATCTGAAATGTTTGTTTCAGTAGTTTTGATAATATTAATAATTGGTGTTGTTTTTCAAAAGCACCTGTTCGTTTTAACTCCTTTTGTACGGGGTCCCCTCTGAGCTGAGTAAAATCACTTGGCATTAACATAAAATATTAACAGTGGCATCCCCTTAATGAAGAGGTCATGAGACAGAAACAAGGGGTTGTTTGTGAGGTTGTGGTGAGGAGGTCCATTTTAACTGTGGTCTCCCCATCCTGCTGTACCTATATTCATGTCAGGTTTTTGCTATACACTTGAGGTTGATCAATTGTTTTACATTTATTTTAGGTTCTTTGTGTGATTTTTACTCAGTGTAAGGAATTCATATATGTACTTTATCATTGTAGAATTCTTTAAGGCTGGAGTTAGGGTTTGGGAAAGGTGGTTAAATAATTTGGACCTCCTGAAATAACTCCACCCCAGCTTATTTCGCCTGAAGATGAATCCCCTAACCTACCCTCCCCCCCTCCCCTCAAATAGTGTTAGAGTGGTTAATTTTTAGGTGAAATAAGTTGGGATGTTGATTTTTAAGCTAATCCGAGAAATTTGACCCTGAATTTGAAACAGTTCTACATAAATAAATTGAGAAAGAAGTGCATGAGTTCTCAGGTATTATGTTAAGGGAATGGTACGGTAAGAAAGACGTGATACTTTTTATATTTAATGTGAATTTTTATATCAAGTTGCCTACCTTCCTTCCATAGTCGCACCTAATGTTAGTACAGTACAGTACAGCACTCTTAGGTTTTACCATAATGGAAAATCTTCTTATGCTTTCAGAACAGGAGTTTGACTACTTGGTTGTGCTAGACTTTGAAGCAACGTGTTGGGAAACTGGCCCTAGAGTTGGACGACAGGAGATAATTGAATTCCCGGCAGTTCTTTTGGACCTCAATTCTGGAAAAATTCTCTCAGAGTTTCAACAGTATGTGATGCCCACGGATCAACCAATACTGTCTGCATTCTGTAAAAGTCTCACAGGTTAGTTATTTCACATGATGGATAAACATCCTAATGTTATCTGGACGAGTTAGATTGCAAAATGATATGTTGTCTAGTTTTATCCATATTGTCTTTGAATTCATTAATAAAAATAAAAGTGGGACCCATACACCTGGTGGCTTGTTAGGGGCATTTAGATATACAGTACCACTTTGTATACTTAGTCTTCAATACACAAAGAGGCAGCATGACTGACACTACAATATTTGACCACCTTCATTTTCCCAACTGTAAAGTTTGGTACCTAATCATAGCTGGGCGAGTTAGGAATGCCCTGGGTGTGAACCAGCAACCCTTCAGCCCTTTCCACTAAGTACTACTGTACAGTATACAGAGAATGATTCTAATGAAGCAAAAACTGACTAATTGTTATTATTGAAGATGATTTGAAATGAATAACTATTTCTTTCAACACATTATTTTCATTTTAGGAAGTTAAGTGGCAGATCACTGTACAAGGGGTATAGAGTATAACTTTGATATCAGTATTCAAAAACAGTGAGTGATGCTTAACTGCAGCTTTATAACTTTACATCATTTCTCACTCTCCTGGGCCAGGGATAACACAGGAGCAGGTGGAGGCAGGTATACCCCTGGGGGCTTGCCTCTCTTTGTTCTCGTTGTGGATCCACAAGTTATGTGAGCAGTACCAGATGTCCTTCAACATAAGTGTCCCAAGCAGTCATGTGACATTTGCTACTTGGACTGGTAAGATAATTTATGAGACTCTGACTTTTGTATTTTATTCTGAGTTCTTCCACCATCAACCACAGACTAAAGAACAGGTGTATCAAGTATCACAATAAGCAAATACAGTAACTGGTTTTTGAGTTATGCTCTTGAACTAAATTATCTGGACATTGATATGGATTATTGGAACCTTTATGTCCTCCTCCAGCTTCTCTTTGCAGACAGTAACAGATCCATTCAGCATCAACTCACAACATAATCATTACTTCCAGTTTTCAACAACAGTTCTAACTGTTGAAATATATGCTTTACTGTATCACAGGCCCATGGCTGCAAATATTCGTTCTGAAAAATTTATACGATTTAACTTCTCTCATTTTCATCTTGCTAGTGATGATAAAAATTTCACCTGTGTATTTTCTTTTATATCATAGACTGGGATCTTGGAGTATGTCTTCACTATGAATGTCTTCGTAAGCACTTGAGAAAACCTGAGTTCTTCAACCAGTGGACAGATGTGAAAGTTACTTACAAGGTATGTATGTATACTGTACTGTACTGTATTGTACTGTACGCACAAGGCCACTGTATGTTAATGAGTCTTATATGATACTGTATGGGAAACTAGTTTGATGAAGTTGTGAACTTTGTAATGATAATTTTCATTATTTTTGGAATAATGAATTCCTTTAACGCTAGAACTATCCTGTGTACACTTATATAACTTTTACACAGAAATTTTACCAAAGAAGTCCAAAGGGCTTGGCTGGAGCGCTGCAAGACTTGGGCATAGCATTTGAAGGACGAGAACACTCAGGGATCTGTGACACCCGTAACACTGCAGCTCTTATCTCCCGCATGCTCCGTGATGGTTGTGTCATAACTGTCACCAAGACTCTGTCAGCCAAGACAACCAAGGTTCGATTCTTGTGACACCTCCATCAACAGTACATAAAGTTTTTTGTGGCCAACCTCCCTTCAGCAGGTAGCTTGATTACTGTACAAGTATAATGTTCTCACTAAGTTGTTGCTTTAAAATCCAGAAGTCCAGACATAAATGGCTAAGAGAGACTTCTTCCTTACACCCACAACAGGGAGGAGCTTGTGCCATGAAAAATCCTATGCACTTTCACTTTCTTTTGAGTCAGCCATGCTTGTCTTCTAGGCTGCCTCACTCACCCATGGCAAGAGGGAGGGTTTCTGACTTCTAGGTATATGTGTCTGTAAATGTTATTAAGGCAGAATTGTATAAAAGAAATATCCTACACTGTAAAAATTTTCTTAAAATCCAACTTGAAATTCCGCAGGTCAACACCATGAGAGCTGCGGCAGAAATATTATTAGGTCAGATGAAGAAGATTGTGTTTAGTAGGAGGAAAGTAGAAGATAACTGTGATGGCAATAAACTGAAAAGAAAACTGGAAGGCCATTTAGAGAGAGACACCAAGAAAGATGGAGACCTGAATCCTTCTCAAGTGTCATGCAGTACAGGAGGCAGTGAATGTATAGAAACATCAGGTCTCAGGGATGGAATCATCGAGCAGAACATAGTGCCCAGTGAGAGAATTGGGAAAGCACAGATTTCACATTCAATAGATAGGGTTAATTTTGGGCTTTCTTGTAATTATAATGTGGAAAGTGAGATTCATCCTCTTGGGAGTTATGAAGGTCATTCTCTGAGCATTAATGATAACATAAAGGAAAGACAAGGTTTGATTAAAGCAAAATCTCAACACAGTTCTAGCATTCTTTCCAAGCCTTTTAAAGTTCCAAGTCTTGCAATCTGTAAAAAGATAAATGTTTTACAGAACGAAAGTTATTCTTCTGGGTGTACGAAAGATATGCCAAAGTTACTGAACTATCCCAGAATAAATAGTTTTGAAACAAAGGTGATCCCCACCATTAATGTTCTGGCAGACTTAACCAACATGGCTACCAAAACAAATACATCTACAGGTAACAGAAGTCTTCAGTCACATCAGAAGCTTCAACTTTCACACACTAGATTCTACCAAGATACTACTCCAAATTTACGACTCTTTAAGAAGACGCCTCCATTGTGTTCTTGTGGCCGGAGAGCGAAGCTTCTTGTAGTGTCCAAACCCGGACCAAATCAAGGAAGAAATTTTTTCTCTTGTCCGCAAGGAAAAAATGGAAAGGCAACATGCTGTAAATATTTCAAATGGGAGGACCATCCATATACAAAAGTGAGATCGTGTGCAAGTAAAGCCTACACTCCCGTTACAAACTTAAACCGTCAGTTTGTTGCAGACTCTCTCCCCCACAATGTGGCCAAGAGAGAGGATCTTGTCAAGGAGTATCAAGGACCTAATAGTAGTGAACCTTTTATGAAGAAACAAAGCCATAATATGACTGTTCCACATTTTGTAAATTATGGGTTATTACATGAAACTGTAGTTGAGGGACCATCTACAAGCTTTGGGCCAATTCCTTATGAGATTACTCCATACAGGTAAAAACAAAATTAATTTTTTAATAAATTTACATGAAAATCATATTTTTTATGATCCAGTCATATATAAATCAGAGAAAAGGTATTAGCACAATAGGACCTTACGCCGATGAATTCCGGTAATACTGGTACAGTATTATAGTATAGTACAGGGGTCCCCAGGTTACCAACGGGTTCCATTCCTGAAGATGTTCTTAAGTCGGATTTGTACTTAGGTCAGAACACATGCTGTGTGTATGCCGTACTTACAAAACAATGTTTAAAATCCTACTATATCATAGCCTAAATATACATCTAAAATCACTTAATTTAAGAGAAAAGAAGAAATGAAATGACAAAATTCAGTAAATGAAAGTAAAAAATAAATCATCAGGTAAACAAAATACCTGTATTGTAAATTTCAAGTTTAACCCCGTTCATATTGGTGGGTGTTTGGTTGGACGCTCACAGGTCAGGGACCCCCTGTGCGGTCTCATTTTAGTGCAGTGCAGTACAGTTCTCCCTCGATTAACGAACACAATTGGTTCCACAGAGTCGGTTAACCAAAAAATTTCGTTAACTGAATCTATTATTTCAATGGGATATTGGGTAATTGGTTCAACTGGCAGAAAAAGTACAAAGTATTGTATACCGGTAATAGAGTTAACAAAACATTAAATATAAACTAAATACAGTACTGTACTGTACAGTATACTGTACTGTACAGTATACTGTACAATAATAAATAAAAAACAATAGAATACTGCATTTTAACTTACTTTGAGGTGTGATGTCGCATTCCCGGCAGCTTTGTTTACATATCAAACATGATTGTAGAGGCAGTCGATGATGACATGCCATATTCTTTACAGAGTGCATTGGTTCTAATGCCTTCTTCATATTTCATAATAATTTCTGCACTGTATCTTATCAATATATTAACTAAATTTCAGAATGACCAATAATTTTAATGTAAAAATGCAAAAATATTCAAGAGACCAACAAACTCGATGTTCACGCCACTGTAAACAAAGTTAAACCGAGAAGCGTTGGTGGGCGATTCGATCAGCCGAAGGGCACACAAAAACTGTTTCTTGTACTGTACTGTATATACAGTATTATCAATATGTTAACTAAATTTCAGAATGACCAATAATTTTAATATAAAAAATGCAAAAAAATATTCAAGAGCACAACTTTCTTGATATTTACTCCACTGGAAACGAATGTAAACATAGAACCAATTACAGTACTGTATTGGCAGACTAGCCGATCAGCTGATGCACACAACAAAGCGTGTTTCTCGTAAGGCTGTCGTTAATGAAGCTTTGTTCGTTAATGGAACTGAAAATCTTTATGGGAGCTAATTTGTTAATTGAACCGTTCGTTAATCGAGAGACCACTGTATATGGTAGAATAGAATGTTTCTTGCCTTGTGGCCAGATACTCCAGCAAAGGATATCCAATGTTGTCACTATGAAGCCTTTCACAAAACTCTACTGCCTGACAACAGGATTATATTTACTGCATATACAAATATATGACCTGACCTGCTACAGTAAACTTGTCTAAATTTTTAAATAGGAAAAATCGCTGTGATGTTGCAGATAACCATCCTTTTACCGAGAGGCTCAAAGGGCCACATTTGGCTCTTAAACCATGTGTTGGGGGACCACTGTTAGAACATAATAGCAACGTTGTAATATTCTATGGTAAAGCAAGTACCATATTGTGGAAAAGCTCCAATAAGGTACAGAAAAACCATCAGTGATTACTTGACGACTTGCAACATAACTACTATACCAAAAACTTGTGTTCAATGAAAATCCCAATGCATAAATTCAGTTGCCTTGTCCCTTTTAAACTTGGGAATTACATTTACCAGTTCTACCTCCAGTATTTCAGTTGGGTATTGTAAATTTTATTAGGGATACTCGTGTAGTTCTGCAGTCCAGGACGAGACGGGTCGAGGATTAACATAAAGAAATGGCTGAATAAATGTGGAGGATGCTTCAGTGTGACAAAAGTGGATGGGATGTATGATTGATTAACTCCTTGTGTACAGGTTCATCTTTATGCTGAATAAAATCGTCTGGCGTTAACCAAATAAAATATTAAAAGTGGCATCGTCATAGTGAAAGGGTTAAAAGCAGTAATGGTTTCTCTGAATAATATTAAAAGGAAGACAATTTTAAAAGTACATTAGTTCAAATAAGTTTTGATATTTGCAGATAAGGCACTGCTTATTTACCAAAATATTTAGTAAAGAATCTCCACATCTACTGTAAGTAAAGGATTTGGGTTGGGATAGAATAGACAGGGGTACTAACTTAGCAACTCCAAACTCAGGCAATTATCTAAGTTATTTCATGCTTGGTTCTGTAAGACCAACACATCGTGCTGCTACTGACCTAATAATGTAAGATGTCGCAGTTGTTGAACCAAACCAAAATCTTCTCTCACTGGCCTAAGGCATTTACAGTATTACCCCGCCTAACGCGGTTTCACTTAACGCGTTTTATCATATACGCGGTGCCTCGCCAGAGCTGAACTTTCACTTAACACGGATTTTTTCCACATATACGCGGTGAGTGTCCGGCTCGAGACGCTATTTTTAGATTTGCCCCACCCGCCACCCTGCCTGTTTTAGCTCATAAAATTCATACAAATTACCCGGCCAGAATATAATTTACATTGCTGGAATTCTTATAATTTGGTGATCATTTTGAATATAAACATCATATATTTTGTATTAAACATACAATTTTTAGATAAAAATTTTTCTCTAGGTAACTATGTTATCTTTTCTGCAAAATATATGACATTTATATTCAAAATATTCCTGGTCTTACAAGGAATCCAGCAATGTCAATTATATTATCCTAACTTTAGTTTGAGGTATTATTTATTAAAATTTAGTGGTTATCCCACACATCTCCTTGGGACGGTTGGTGGGGGGTGGGGGGGAGGGAGGGACCGACCGACCATCTGTTACCCCGTGAAGAAATTATTTTTTTTATTAACTGAAGATATTTGTTTTAGCTCATAAAATTCATACAAATTACCCGGTCAGAATATAATTTACATTGCTGGAATTCTTATAATTTGGTGATCATTTTGAATATAAACATCATATATTTTGCATTAAACATACAATTTTTAGATAAAAATTTTTCTCTAGGTAACTATGTTATCTTTTGTGCAAAATATATGACATTTATATTCAAAATATTCCTGGTCTTACAAGGAATCCAGCAATGTCAATTGTATTATCCTAACTTTAGTTTGAGGTATTATTTATTAAAATTTAGTGGTTTTCCCCCAAAAATTTCTCTGAGAGGGAAGAGCCGGCAGTGTAGTGTGAGAGTGGGAGGGAGTTGAGTCCATTATTTGAATGGACATTAACTTGGCGACTGTATTTCTCTATTTCTCTTAAGTATTAATTGTGTGCATGTACCATCATAAAATTAAGATGTTATTTTTACTACAACATAGGTATGTGCCTTCAAAAAGTGGAGTTTGGGGGTCGGGCCGGTTTCTATTGGAATTAATCCCATATGTTCTGTTGTTCACTTAACGCGGATTTCACTTAACGCGGGACCCTCTGGGTTCAATTGACCGCGTTAAGTGGGGTACAACTGTATTAAGAATTACTTTGGAAATATAAAGGTACTTATTGCTGTGCAAAGAATGTCTGGTTGTGTATGTTGGATGCACAATGAGGGTTTAACAATGGGAACTAGAGGACAGGAATCATTGAGAAACTGCAGCATAAGTGTATAAAGATGTTCACAATAAGATCCAAATTGTAACTTTTTTACTTGGTCTGTTGACTTGTAATGGAAGGTCTTGTTGGAAAATAAATGCATATTGAATCATTTATTAAATTATTCTTAACAGTCTGACAGTAAAAGATAAGTGATGACTTTAATCCTTACTAATTAAACATTCAGGAACATACCTGTATATCATCATCTCAGTCCAAACTAGTCTCTTATATAATCAATACTTGCATAAAAAGTACACTATTACAATAAGAATACAATTAACTTTTTGTAATAAACTGTCTGTCTTCTTAAGGATCTGTCAATTTAAAATATATCTATAGCCAGCTGTGTACTGTACCGCTGAAAATCTTCAGATTGCATACTGATTTACAATTATATAAACACACACATATGCATACATGCATGTATATGTACATAGGTATAAATGAATGTATGTGTACATGTTTGTATGTTCTTATATAAGTCCTTAACTGTAATTAATAGATTGCTGGCCCGTGTCGCCCATAGAGGAGAACGGAGTTGGCTTTTACCCTATGGACACTTCTGTTCCTCAGCACATTCACAACACTAGGCAAGTGATCTGCCACAAAGTTTTATAATGATAAAATAATATGCATTGGTGAATAACATTTTCTCCCGGGTTTTACAGAGTTGATTCTGCCTTCCTGTTTCTGTATCTACCCTACCCACCCCCCACCCGACCCTTTTTATGTATAAAAGGTTGAGGCAACAGTAACTTTTGTTAGAACAAACAAGTGACAACTTACTTATAACCAACACGTTGAAGTCTTATGTATAAGTTGGTGACGTCTGGTGACTGATGTATCTGATAGAGATGTAACAATCTCTGCTCTGAGGCAAACACATTACCGGTAGATTGAAATATACACGTATGTACACATGTATGTGTATGTATGTATATAAAGCATATATACATTTACATAAACACACAGAAAATGCAACAGATTAAAGCAAAAGAACAAACTTTTGCTAAATAATTTTAATCTACTAAAATCAACCTTTAGGCTATTCATATTGGGTATGAGAAATAGTGCATCCTACAGATATATATATATATAAAAAATTACAGTTGTAAAGACATTACTTATGGTGTATCTGAGCCTGGACATGTAGTCTCATTCCTTCAAGACCAGACCAAAATGGACTTAACCTGGGCAGGTATGCAGAGGACACTATCCCACCATTATTAAACAAAAATTTCACACCATGTCAAAATTGCACTTACAAATAAAAATAGAAATAATTCTATTCATTAATCCTAGAGCATCATTAATGATGTGGAATTTTAGAACATGTAGCCTCTTACAAATGCCTCAAATGAGCAACACAGAAATACACATAGTGATCAGACATTCACAACAGCCTATGGACACCAAATGTTTAAATTCTGCAGGTTTAGTTTTACCCCGACCCAAGAACAACAGGTAAATAGTGTGTCTAGTAATACCTTCCCCTCTTAGCATTCCAGTTGTCTCCTCCCCTTCTTGATCTCTTCTCACCCCGGCCGCCCCATCCACCACCTCCACCATAGCCACCCCGTCCTCCGCCACGGCTGCTGTTCCATCCATAATCCTGACCCCCTCTATAACCTCCATAGTCCCCATGATCTCTATAATCACCATAATCCCCTCTGCTCTTGAAGGACCCCCCTCTGCCACTGCCACCACCACCACCTCCACCTCTTCCTTGTCGCCAAGAAGACCCACTGTTGTCGTGGCCCCGCCAAGATCCTCGAAATCCTTGATGTTTCCACGACCCTCTCTCCTCCCAACCTCCTCTTCTGTCTGGCCCTCGCCACGGTCCCCCTCTTCCCCGGGGCATCCCTCGTCTGCTACTGAAATCTCTATTTCTGTGTGTGTAGTTTGTTTGGGGATTTAATGTTGCCTGAAACTGAAACAGGAACCATTAATGGAAAAATTGCATAAAAAAAGGGACTAGAATACCAACAACACACATGGTGACCCACATAGGTGTACTGTCGTGTGTGATAATCTGTATCAATGTACACAACTTTTTTCCCATGCTCCAAGCACCACATTACCAAACATTGAAGGGTGCCGTACCAAGAAAATGTTCTTAACCAGACCAAACTCTATAGTAGCAGAAACTGAACATAAATCCCCTCTAGTCTAAAACCTTTTCCAAGTGAAGGCCAATTTGGTCCCTCTCCTGATTTATGGTCCTGGCCCCTTTGGCATTTTAGGAAATAAAAAATGTTTATCTGGAATTGCAAGAATCACAAAACCATTGATCTCATACCTACAAGACTTGAAGGATCACAACACTACCTTTCTGTGTGATACAGAAGAACATTAAGAGCACTAAATATTGCTTAAAATTTCAGAACATAAAATACATATCTCAAATGGGATGGACTGTACTGTACTAACCTGGGAGGAAGTGTCCATCTTGAGCAACTCCCGGAGCGCCACCGTGGCGTATGAAGATGCAGGCAGAGTCATCTCTAGGATTACAGCTTTATGCGGGCCTTCTGTTGGTGCACAAGAAAAAATTTTAAATGCCATATTCCAGCAGCTCTTAACAGCTAGATACTTATGGTCAAGCATTAGCAAGTATCTACAGTGAAACCTCCACATAAACTTATCCCCAGAATATTCCGGGTAATGGGAAAATGTTCTCAGAAGTTCCAGAAATTGCCCATTACATCATCTCCTTAACCCAGAAAAATATCTCCCATCCCCGGAATTTTCCGGGTACTGGAAAAATTTTCTTGAAATTTACGCAAAATGCACCCGATTTTCATCTCTCAAACCCAGAAAAAAAACTCCCCCATACCCGGAATTTTCCGGGTATCGGGAAAAATTTCTCAGAATTTTTGGAAAATGTGGCCCTCGGAAAATCTTTCTCAAAACCGTAATTTTCCGGAAAATTACGGTTTTGGGAAAGATTCTCCGAGAAAATTTCAATTCCAGCTATCAGAGAGTACAGGGTTTGAGGGATTCCGGTTAACGGATATATATATTCTGTTAGAAGCAAGTTTCATATTTAATGGACTGACCTCTCACAAATAGTCCCTTAAATAGAGGTTTCACTACCAAATGATAAAACTGGGTGTTCCATCTTTATTATTTTTGAGGTTAAGTTTTAAAATTGGTCAGATTAACCTAAACAGACCCTGTATGATGGTCAAAATGTTGAGTACTGAAGAAGCAGTACACAAAAGGTCAGGTTAGGTATGGCAAAGTAAGGTAAGGTGAGATGAACATAAAGATGAGAATAAACTTACCAGTTAAAATATTATCTTTAACCTCAACTTCTCTCAACTTGTCCATGTCTGACTGTATGAGTGGTTTACTGGAGTCCTTGTAGTAACACAGCGTACCGTTAACATTTGTTGGTCGGACAATCAGTCGCCTGTAAGCTCCGCCCACTGCATAGGACCTGATGAAGAAATGTGTGAACTTGAGTGCTAAGATAGAAAAAAGTTATCCAATACAAAATTATATCAATATCTAATCTAATACATATAATTGTTAATTTATGCCAAAAAACATGTCTGGAAAAGGAGAGGAAAGGTGGGGGAGGGGAGGGGGGCTGCAAGTACAAACAGTGTTTAATAACTTGAATTCTAGCATCGATCAATCAACTCATTGAGATACGATGTGAAAATTTAAAGCAAAGTGTAATTACCCTTCAGTGGTTGTGAGAGACTGGCTTTGTCCATTATCTAAAATTACCTTCACATACTCTTTTAACTTGTGTCAGTGTAAGTAAGAAGACGTCTTGGCTACCGACACAAAACTCATCGTGGGAGATGATAGATGTACCATGGTTACTGTACCTCAGTAGTTTTATAATTTCTCCTTTTGAGCATTATCTTCGCCATAAATTTATGAATAAAGAAACAATACAGTATGATCACAGTTATATGCGAGAACTTTTCCAATGTGAAGAATCACTACTCCATACCTGAGTGAAATATCATTTGCCTCACAAGTAAAGGGTCTAAGTTTCTCACTCACACACACACACACACTTATTATCCCAGGAAAGTGCACGGCCTCAAGGAAGTCGGCATCGGTCAGTGGTAATCCAAGGTAAAAGATCTCTGTGGTCTCAACCGTCAGTCTCCCACACTTCCTTTCATCTCACATTTACCTAGAGAGGAGGCAGCTGAGATAATTAATAGCCACTTTGCTACCATATGTCATACCTTACCCAGTCTTGACCTCACTCCTCCCAGCGTACTTACCTTCCCCCTCCCCCCCTCCCAGTGTTCAACCATATGAAATCGCCAACAAACTCCTGAAATTTAAATCCAAACGCTCCATGACCCCAATTGACCTCCCAATCAAAATATACAAGGAGTTTGCAGTTGAACTTGCCACCCCCCTCTGTTCTATTATTAATGCATCCCTCAGACAAAGCAAATGCCCTAATGAATGGAAAACCGCATTTGTCACCCCCATCCCCACAGTCCCCTAACGACCTCAGGCCAGTTGCCATTACCCCCATACCCAGTCTACTCTGTGAGGACTTTGTTTTTGAGTGGGCATTTGCCAGAATCTATCAGTCAATTGATCCACAGCAATTTGGCAATATGAGGACCTCCTCTACATCACACTGCTTAGTAAGCTTTCTGGATTTTCTGCACAAAAACCTGCAGAAACGTAAGACATCACTGGCCGTTGCCCTTGTTGACTTCAGGAAGGCCTTTGACCTTGTTGATCACTGCATTGTTATCAACAAGGCCATTGCACTAGGGCTGCCCACCAACCTGGTCTCATGGCTCACTGATTTCTTGAGTGGACGTCGCCAGGCAGTGAGTTATCAGGGCTCGGTCTCCACATTCCAACACCCCACCTGCGGTGTTCCCCAGGGGACCAAGATGGGACCACTGTGCTTCCTCATCCTGATCAACGACGCTCTATCGGACACTCCTCACAGGAGGAAGTACGTGGATAACTGCACTGTGGGGGTTTCAGTGGACAACACCGCACCAGACTACTCATCGCTACAAGGCACCCTGGACAGGCTACAGGCATGGACTACGGAGAACAAGGTCACCATCAACCACACTAAAACAGTAGTCATGCACATCAATACCGCCACCACTCCAGTGCAAGCCCCAGCAGTCACAGTGGGTGCCCATCCTCTCCAGCTGGTGCAGTCTGCCAAACTCCTGGGTGTAACTATAGACAACAAACTGGACTGGAAGGCCCATGTAAATAACACAGTCAAGGCAGCCTCGTACCGTCTCTACATGCTACAACGACTTAGGTCACTTGGGACACCCATGCCAGAGCAGAAGACTATCTACAACGCCTTTATTCTCCCCAAACTAACATATGCGTCACCAGCCTGGTCGTCTTCTCTCAACTCCACCCAACAACGTCGGCTAAAGAAGGTACAGAAAAGGGCCTGCAGAATCATGCTCAGCGCAGAATACTACAGCTACATCAACGCTCTCTCCACCCTGGAAATGCCATCCCTCAGTGACATCCACCACCAAGCACTGGAAAGGTTTGGCAGCCAACTAATACACCACCCTCATCATCGCCACCTCCTGCCACCGGCAGCCCCCCCACCCACCTCGCGCAGTGCGCCACTACAACAAAATTCAGCCCATAAGAGCCCGCACCGATAGATAGAAGAACAGCACCATCCCATCTATTGTTAAAATAATAAACAACTCCTGATTTATGTACTGTACATCCCTGTAAATGTATTCAACGCACATTATATCATGATGTCTAAATCAGATGTAAGTCTGTATATTTTCAGCCACCGGCTGCAACTCTATTAATAAACCGTTTATTATTATTATTATTATTATTATTATTATTATTACACACACACACAGCAATTAATTGAGGTTGATGATGGGAGAAAATCCTTCGGTGAATTAGCACCATCCACATCTCGAGAGTAGAATTACAAAACAATAAAAACAGGAGCCATATATAATGCATTTGTGCAGAACCTAATCCTTATCCTAAGATGGATTATATCAATGAGCTTAACAAACCTTGGATGTAAGTTTAGTACTGAAGAAAAGAGAGAAAAAAAAACTCACTTGACACGGTGTTTGAGAGAAGAAAAGGACAAGCCATCAGTCTCCAAGAGTTCTTTGTACCACTCCTTGATCTCATTATCAGGATACTCCACATTGTAACCCGGCAGTGGCAACAAAACCTGGAAGAGTGACTTAAATACAGTTTGGGAAAAAAAATTCAATAAAAAACACATTTATTCATGAACAAGATATCACTTTCATCTGCCCAATATTGTTCCTAATGTATTTGGTTGGTAGTGTAAAAGTCAACCTAACACATAAAATAACCTCAACTTTTGAATCCCTATACACTGAACATCCACCGACTCGCCACCTTAACAATAATTACCGATTGTAAAGTAATACAATAACATGGCATCCAGCACAGTGATGTGAGCTGATGCAAAGTGACCTGAGCCAGAGATCACTAACTGGTAACTAGCTGACTTTCACTTCCTTGAGAATGTATCAGATGCAGCTGTGAAGCCAGGTCACTTAGTGTCCCTGTAAAAGGCTCCTCACAGCCTCCCATACTCATCCACACAGCCAGGCTCCTCATGCATTACAATTCTCCTCATGAAAACCCAAGTAACAAGAATGAACTGCAAAAAATTGTAGCACTGGTTTAAACTATGTATAAACTGTGGTACCAACAAAATGTAAACAAATGGTGACCACTTACACTAAATATCGTTCGTCTTCATCAACTTTATGTCTTCGGCCAACTTAACAGAGATCGGTTAATAACAGCCACTAGAAACAATAACAAAAGGTGACAATCTTACATCCAAAATATCTGCTGTCTTGGCCTCCTCCTCTGTCAAGAAGTGAAGATCAGGTATCTTGTGACCATTGGCCTCCTCTCCCTCAATCTCCGCCTTGGCCTCCTGGTCGGCATTCTCTCCGTCTGAGTTGTGACTGTCGTTACTCTCATCCTCGACTGCTTCCGGAGGGAGAGTTTGGAGCTTGGCCCAGTACTTGCCTAACTCTTCTTCAGCCTTCCTCTTGCTTTCTCTTACCACCCTCTTTGCTTTCTGCTTTGCCTCTTGGTATCTCTTCTGGCGCTCTTTCTGTTCCTCTTCACTTACACCCTCCGTCTGCATTTTCAAATAATAGGCTTCCTTCTTTTCCTGTACAGCTTTTGTTACTTCAGCATTCCACCAGTGAGTCCCCACTTTCTCACAATTGGAGCCTTCATTACTGAATGGTGTTGAAACTGGCAATTCTGGAGAAGACATCAGGCTCGATGATGACACTGAGAAATAATTTTAAACTGAAAGTAAAGGACAGAGAGCAGTTGACTGAATACAGAACAACCAGAGTGAGCTAAGTGGTTGGTCACGACTATGATCTGGTTTAGAAGCAGCGAGCAGTCAGGCAAGAAGGGATGACAAAACACTCACATTAGAAATTGTAAAATATTTCTGGTAAGTTTTACTGGAAGTTCCTGTTATGACAGCAAGACAAACAAGCAGACAGTAAATCACAGCTAAATGTCTCTCCATATTCAATACTTTAACTGCAATTTGTATAAATCATAATGCAACATGAAGAATTGTCTCCAAACACACTGCACACATGAATATTATATTGCAAGTGTCTAAAAAATGTACACACACTGCCTTACAGACTTTCCTAGAGATTGTGTGAATGCTTGTATTGTACAGTATTACAAAAGTAACAGTGTCCTCACTTGTGACAGACCTCACACATTAACAAGTGAGGACAATGTTGCCCTTTTAAAACAAACATAAGTGTTTAAATGAAAATACATAGAGCAATGGGTAAAAATTTTCTGAGACACCCTGTAATACTGATAACATTATTTGAAGCTTTTGAACATAACAAAAAGTGGGGGAATTACATATATCCTGAACTGTATATATATAGGAACTGGGTAAGCAAAAGGTGGAAAATACTTTCATAATGAAATGAGATACAGCAGTATAGTAATGTGTTTGGGTAATGGGAGTGAATTGTGAGATACATTATGTATGTTACAGAAAGACAAAACCATACTATGTATAATACAATCAGTAACACAGTTATACAAGGGAACAAAACAGTTCCAGTCTTTCAATTACAGATAAAACAGCAACACTATATTACACCTTTTCAGAGATAACGGTTATGTCCACACGCCACTAATAACAACAGGAGGTGTTTATGTCTCAAAAGCAACAGTGATTTTTAAAGGTAAAGCATTACTTGTGTTTTAAATATGAAAAGGTTGGAGGACGAGAAGGAAACTGGAAAAAATAATACATACAGCCCATAATATTTATTTACCACATAATCAACAACAAATGCCCTCAAAAGAAAGTCTATAATTGCTCTTTAAAAGTGTCTCCCAATTCCTGCTGCTTTAGGGAGAGGCAACTGACTGACTGTAAAGATGACTGTGTGACAAAGTTTGGTTAGGAAAAGTCCCTTCATAAACATACTGTATGTATTTACAGTATTTCATATACTGAACTGTACTTTACTATACCCACTTAAGAAACACCATATAAAATACTTTCACTTTGGAAAATTTACTCGGATTACCTTCTTCCTCGGCGCGGTTCTCCTTCCGACGCACGAGGTCTCCAGGTAGTACTTTGAGGCCATACTTCTCAATACGCCGAGAAGCCACAGTGTTCCACAGGTAACTCTGATAGGCATGGAGGTAAAGCAGCCGAGTGTTGCGTGGAATCTGCAGAAAAAAGTCAATACTGTACAGTGATATCCCGGTTAGCTGGAACTATTGATGCAGAGCACTTCCAGGGATGAGAGATTTCCGGGTAACCAGAAGACTTTCTAAATCCGGAAAATTCCTTATCCCCAGAATCACTTCCGGTTACTGGGAAAATTTTTTAAGAGTCTAAACTATGCATCTTGCACAGACAAACACTAGCCCACATCCCCAGAATGTTTCTGGGTCCCTGGGAATGTTTTTCGAGAGTCTAAACTACCGGAGTCTGTCAAAGCAGTTCTAATTAAGTTAGAAACTCAATTTCTTTACTAGAATAATCCAGAATACTGCTGTGTATATAGAAATTTGGTTAAATAAATATATTTAAAAACAAAAATCTATATGATACTGGTGTGAATGAAGCTGTGTGTTACATCAAAGACTGATATTTTCCATTCCCATGGAGCTGTGGGGGATTAGCGGGTCTCCCGTAACTGACCTGATGCAATGTCAGGTGGAGGTAGGGTGGGGGGATTAGTTGACTCATATTACTGACCTTCGGATGCAATGTCAGGTCACCCATTATTGGGTGGGGGATTAGTGGGTCTCGTGACCTGAAGATGTCTTGAATAAAGACGAAAGCTAAGGTATTTTTGAGGCAGATTTTGTTCTGGTATAATAATGTACAGCACTGCACAACACAAATTATACACAAAAACAGCAGCTAGCGAGAGAACATCCTTCTACAAGGGCAGCAAAAAAAGAACTAAGCAATACAAGCAGCTGGGCCACCCATGCGCCTGGCACGTGGGGATGGGTTGGAGCATAATGCAATCTTTTGGAATGCCCGAAAATTTATTCCCAGGCCCAAAATTAAAAATGTGTTGAAAATTCTTGAATATTTCTTGAATTTTTCATAAAATGCACTTGATTTTCAACCCCAGAATTTGTTCCCAAACCTGAAATTGAGAGAAATTTCCGGAAAAATTCCAAGTAAATTTCAATTCCGGCTATTGGAGAGTTCTAGGTTTGATGGATTCTGGCAAATGGAGATATTACTACAGTACAGTATTAACTAAATTATATTATGCCTTTACTAGTACTGTAGTATATTTAATCCTAATGGATCTATTTTACACAAATAACAGGAAGAATCCGTGAGTTTATACCCATACTCAGAGTAAGGCAGGGTTGATAAAAAAAAAATTTAAATCATTGTTTATAAAAAATAAATAAAAAAATCGTTTGGTTATAATCCTATATTTTTTTTTAAGTTTTAAGTATTTGTAACCCTTTTTAAAATTTTTAATGCGCCATTAATCATAAACATTACATTCAGGATAATTTACCAATAAATTTTACTTCTTTTCCATTAAAAAAAAAATCACTGTGAATAGGACGAATCTGATAAACAAGCTTTGATTAGTCATCTAGACTCATCCTACATGTTTAAAAGATAAAAACTAAGTTTTTCATCTTAATGCACGGAAAAACTATTCTACTTTTACAGTTGAAATTTTTAAGAATTCATTAAAGTACAGTTGGAGAGAGAGAGAGATGGGCTCCCCAGGACCCATATAATACATGATCTAAACACATTAGAATCAGAAACTCGGAGCCCAACCATAAACAGAAATAGTCATCAGTTATACTGGACAGTGGCAACTTGGCTCCCTTATAATCAGGATTTGAGATGTGTACAGCCTTGTAAGAAAGCTTATTATCACCACTTTCACCAGCGTATAGTATAATAGTTCACATCCATGTATATATTGAACAACCACGGTGGGGACATGATGCATCCCTGTCTAACACCCACATTTATTTCAAATGTTTCACATTTCTTCCCATTTACTGTTGCCCTGCTGTTCTTATAGAATGCCCTTACTGCATTTAATAGCCTTCCTTCCACCCTATACACTTGTAATGCCTCCCACAATGCTTTTCTGTTCACCTTACCATACACCTTTTTTTAAACTATTATATATCATTAAAACCATCTGTAAGTAATAAAAAACAATAAAAAACTTATTAAAACCAATAAAAAACTTATTAAAACCAATAAAAAATGCATAGATTAAAAAAAATGGTTTAAATCAGCCAACCCTGCTCAAATTGAACAAGAGAAATAAACCTTATGTGCTGTTGATTCCAAACATCAGTGAAAGTGAAACGAGATGATAATGACAAAGAACAAGAAATAAAATTCTTCTTTGATGAGTTGTCCAACTGTGAAAAAAAAAGTGATAAAAATATTCAAGGGGGGGGGGGGAGGCAGATGTGTTGGGTCCTCCCTCTGCTGAGCAAAATCTTCTGGCGTTATCCAAATAAAATATTAAAATTGGCGTCCCCATAGTGAAGAGGTTGAAGTGTGAAGGTAAACACATTACAGTTGTCTCACCCGATCAAGAGCTCCTACAAGGTCATTCCTCTGCAGCTGAACAAGACCAGTCAGGAGCTGAGCTTCGATGGATGATTCCCAGCGTTTGGGCAGAGACTTGAGGGCGGCTTCCGCATCTCCAGTCTCCTTCCAGGTGGTACGGCAGCGGTTGACTTCTGGAATGTCATTCTCACGTGGAGCAAGAATGAGGTTTACAGCCTGTTGAGCAAAGGAATGTGCCAATAAATAATGAGCAATGAAAAATGCTATTATGATTGGTTTTAATAAGCTTAAAGTATTTGTAGCCCTTTTTATAACTTTTAATGTGCTATAAATCATAAACATAATATTCAGAATGACTTATCAATTATTTATACTCTTTTCTATCTTAAAAAAATCACTGTGAAAGAGGATGAATTTGAAAAACACAAGCTTTTATCAGGCATCTAGACTGGTTTTTATTACTTACAGATGGTTTTAATGATATACAGTGGTCCCTCAGTTAACAAACACAATTCGTTCCAGAAGGTTGTTCATTAACCGAAACCATTGTTTCAATGGGATTTTGGGTAATTGGTTCCAGCTCACCAAAAATTACATACAATAGTAAAAAAAAAAAAAAAATGCAGTAAAGTACACTTACTTTAAGGTGTGTATGTAGAAGGCTCCTGGTTGATGATGATGATGATGGGAATTAGAAGTGGGGGTAGAAGAGAAATCACCCCATGCTTGATGCTGTCATTTCACCCATAAAATTTTAAGTTCACTTGGTGTAATTCAAGATTATTTTCTTTAAATCAACACTGCACTGCACTATATATTGTCAATATGTCAAATAAATTTCAGAATGACCAATAATTGTACTGTAAAAACGTAAAAATACTCTATGTTCAAGAGACCCACAAGCAAGATGTCCTCCACTGAACAGAGATACAAACTGAGGCCTTGGTGGGTGAGTGAAGTGGCTGATGGGCACACCAAAAACTAGTTCCCTGTACTGCAATTATGTTAAATAAGTGTTAAAATGACTAAAAATTTTAATATAAAACTTGGAAAATTATTGAATAGTACACCCTTCTTGATATTTACTCCAATTTTAACGAATGTAAGCCCTAGAACCGATTTTTGTATTGGCGGACTAATCTTCCAGCTGGTGAGCAAGCCAAAGCATGTCGAAACATTTTCGTAAGAATTTCATTAACCAAATTTTTGTTCGTTAACCGAAATGAAGATTCTTATGGAAGGTAATTCATTAACCGAAATTTCGTTAACCGAGGCGTTCATTAACCGAGGGACCACTGTATAGTAGTTTTAAAAAAGGTGTATGGTAAGGTGAACAGAAAAGCATTGTGGGAGGCATTACAAGTATATGGGGTGGAAGGAAGGCTATTAAATGCAGTAAGAGCATTCTATAAGAACAGCAGGGCAACAGTCAATGGGAAGAAATGTGAAACATTTGAAATAAATGTGGGTGTTAGACAGGGATGCATCATGTCCCCGCCGTGGTTGTTCAATATATACATGGATGTGAACTATTATACAGTGGGGTATGCTATAACGAATCTAATTGGTTCTAGAACCTTGTTCGTTATAGCATTCGTTTGTTATAGGATTAATCCATTCCAGGCCCCCAAATACAACCACTTAACACTGAAAAATATAATATAAAATTGTAAAAATTGTAAAAACGTGCATAAATATGCATCTTAACCCCTGAAATAAAGAATATCATTAATATTTGCAATAATAAAACAATAAATTAGAAAAAAAAAAAATTAAATTATGTTCGTTGTAGGAGTTTCGTTCGTTATAGCATTCTCAATTTTATAGGTAAAACCGTTCGTTATAGGAATATTCGTAGTAGGATCCGTTCGTTATAGCATACCCCACTGTACTATACGCTGGTGAAAGTGGTGATAATAAGCTTTCTTACAGGGCTGTACACATCTCAAATCCTGATTATAAGGGAGCCAAGTTGCCACTGTCCAGTATAACTGATGACTATTTCTGTTTATGGTTGGGCTCCGAGTTTCTGATTCTAATGTGTTTAGATCATGTATTATATGGGTCCTGGGGAGCCAAGTTGACACTGCCCATCTCTCTCTCTCTTTAAGCATGTAGGATACGTTTGGATGACTAATCAAAGATTGTGCCTATCAAATTCGTCCTATTCAGTGATTTTTAGAGATGGAAAAGGAGTATAAACGATTGGTAAATTATCCTGAATGTAATGTTTATGATTTATTGCATGGTTTTTGTAAAAAAAAAAAAAAAAAAAAAAAGTTTTTGCCAACCCTAAACAATGCATTAAAAAATTAAGGCTAGGTTAACCACTTGTGTATGGGGTTTTCTCTAAATAAAATTGTCAGGCATTAGCCAAATAAAATACTAAAAGTGGCATCCCCTTAGTGATGGGGTTAACATTAGTGTGTTTCATCAAGTGAAATAATGAGAACACAACATGAAGTAAAAGCACTTCACTCACCTGTTGCCAGTTACTCTTCAGAAGCTCCCGACCAATAACATGGGTGTGGATGTTTGAGGTGCCGAAGCGCTGTGTTCCGTAGTAATTAATAAAACCTGTGGACTTTAAGGACTCGATGGCTGAATTTATGACTTCATCCTCTCCCTTCACCTCTCTGTTAGTGAAAGCACCTTTGTTAACTTTTAAACATGTAAAAATAAAACACTAGTACAGTAAAACAAACACACACACACATAAGTCACCTTTGCTACAAGAAAAAGAAAACAGAGTATTGTACTGTATAGTTTGAATATCTAATTAGTGATGTATTGTATATAAATTCACAAAGATTTAATGCCTTAACGATAATATGTTTTGTTTAATCCTAACAAAATTTGTTGGCACAGGAGGACATTTGGATGGATGGATGGATAGGTACAGTTGTAGACAAAAAGAATTACGCAGATGACAATGAAAAGTCTGCAATTTTCTTTCCACACCATATATCGATTTTTTTTTAGCTTAATTATGAGACAGATGCAGCTTACACTCCCTCCCTCCCTCCAAATAATGTGAAATTACTCAGTGTACTAATATGGTGGATTGGTCATACATGTATTGTACTGTGGTGAAGGAGCTATGCCCTATCTACACTCTATACTTTAACTACACAGAATACAGTAAAGAGACAGGACCACCTACACACGGACAACCAGACAGACGAACCTTAATATGACTCGGAAGTGATTTCCACGGAGCTGACCCAGTTTTTGAGGCGTGGGTCTGAAGCGGAAGTTGCCAAGTTGGATTCCTCTGTGATTTTTAGTCGCATGCCACAGCTTATGGGGAGCAACCTGGAAAAAAAAAAAAGAGAGAGAGAGAGAGAGAGAGAGAGAGAGAGAGAGAGAGCAATACTGTACTGTAATATTAATACTAATAATTCAACAGTTATAGGTTAACAAAACTCAACAGTGTAATAAGAACTTGTGACATACCCAACAACTACATTCCTGCATTAATTTGACTACCTAATGCTCTATCAATTTATTCTTTTAATTCAGTTTTAGCTGAATCTAGAAAACAATTGAGACAAGTTTACTTACATGCACACGCTATAAAACCCGACACATCATTATACTTACTCGGCTCACGGACACTAGCTGACTGGACTTGGCACGTTTATCTTTAGTTCCAGCATAAGAGAAGTTGTTGGGTTTTACTCTAGAGAGGAGAAAATGTCAAATGATTAAAATACAAAAATACTTCAAGTATATTATGTTTTAAAATTCAGTTTCTGGGGACAATCCAGACATATTATGAAACCAGGAAGCTCTTTATTATGCTAAAATAACTATACATACTTTACATGTTTTTAACATTCAGAAAAACTACAATAACCACTCTGTTTGCTACTGAGTTCTGCTCTCTGGAACTTATCCCAGTCAGCATACAAAATACAGTACTGTACAGTACTTCCCATAAAATAAACAAGACAATTATTTATACAAAAGTTGTAAAGATGATGTTTTACTTGGAGAAAAAATTCTTTACAACATACAGTATGTACCAGGTCAGTGTGAGTAAAAATTCATATTAACCGACCTAGTCTTCCAGGCGATGTGGTTGATAGCTTCCATTGTGTCAATGTTTTCTTTGTACAGGACAAACGTGGTGTACATCTGAGACTTGGGCCACGTGGTCCTCTCACGCCGTACACTTCCAGCTGAGACGAGGGAAACAACATCACATCAATATCATCCTTCACTTCACTTCAACTCTCTCAAGGTATAGTCATGTAACTTATCTCCACTATCTTCAATGTCTCATCCCACGCAAGAATATACAGTAACATTATCCCCTAAAACAGTGTCTCATCCCACACAAGAATATACAGTAACATTATCCCCTAAAACAGTGTCTCATCCCACACAAGAATATACAGTAACATTATCCCCTAAAACAGTGTCTCATCCCACACAAGAATATACAGTAACATTATCCCCTAAAACAGTGTCTCATCCCACACAAGAATATACAGTAACATTATCCCCTAAAACAGTGTCTCTTCCCACACAAGAATATACAGTAACATTATCCCCTAAAACAGTGTCTCATCCCACACAAGAATATACAGTAACATTATCCCCTAAAACAGTGTCTCATCCCACGCAAGAATATACAGTAACATTATCCCCTAAAACAGTGTCTCATCTCACACAAGAATATACAGTAACATTATCCCCTAAAAGTGTCACATTCTCCAGGAATAGTATAAAATTAACCTCTAAAAACTCTTACTTACTGTAGCTAACACTCCTTCTAAAAAGCTGAGACAATCATCATTTGTTAAAACAGATGAAAATGCTAAACAGTTAACCTCCACCCCAGCTTCTTTCTCCTCAAGATTAACCACCCTAATGTTAACCTAACTGCCCTAATGCTAACCTAACCTAACCAAGCCTAACTGCCCTAATGCTAACGTAACCTCATTCCCCTCAAACAGTGTTAGGATATATTTTAATCTTTAAGGGAAATATATACACTAGGTTGGAGGATCTTCAGGTGATCCCAGTAGATGCGTTATCATGCGGCCGTGGATCTTTGTGACGATGACTCACCCTTTTTCTTTCTGACAACAATGTACCGGCCACCATCCTTCATCTCTTTGAATATGCTGTCGACCACACGGAACTTGGCCTTGACTGCACGATGAATGGCCGTCCGTCCCTCCTTATCTGTGTTGTTTACGTCGATCATTACCTCCTTCGGAGCATCAGGATCTTTTAAAAAATGTGAGAGAATACTGATTACTGTTTAAGGTTTATCAAAAAAAAAATAAATAAATAAAAAATAAAAATATACTATATATATATATATATATATATATATATATATATATATATATATATATATATATATATATATATATATATATATATATATATATATATATATATATTATATATATATATATATATATATATATATATATATATATATATATATATGCAGCACTTATAATGATACATGTAAGGGTAATTCAGATCAGGTTACATTTGATTACTGGTATTGGATGGTGCAATAAGGTTCATGAGTATATCCACTAAATACATGTACAGTACTGTATTTACCCGATCTCTTATTAAAAGTCCGAGTGTTCCTTCTGTTTACTCCTGTCTGATCCCCATTGTTTGACTCTTCTTCTTTCTTCATTTTCTTCACTTCCTTTTCCTCTTCCTTAGTTTCTACAGCTTCCTCTGTAGTTTCAGGTGCCTCCTCTTCCTCCTGTTCATCCTCCTCCTTCACAATAGTTTGTTCGCTTTCTTTTCCTTCATCATCACCATCATCATCCTCATCATCATCATCCTCTTCCATCTCCTCAATGTCATCATTTTCCTTTTTAACATCTTTATTAAAGACTTCTTTCTTTTCTTTATCTTCCATTTCCTCTTGCTCCTTTTGTTCAGACGCTTCCTCCCCTTCTTCCTTCTTGACCTCACACTCTTCCTCCTCCTCCTTCTCACCTTCAGGCTTCTCCTCCTCCTTCTCACCTTCAGGCTTCTCCTCCTTCTCCTTCTCACCTTCAGGCTTCTCCTCCTCCTCCTCACCTTCAGGCTTCTCCTCCTTCTCACCTTCAGGTTTCTCTTCCTCCTTTTTCTCACCCTTCTCAGAGAGAGTTGTGCTGTCCTCTACCTGAGTGTCTTTCTTAGGAGGAGGAACCAGGGGGAGTCTCACTGGCTCCTTGATCCCCACCAATCTGTTCAACTCACTGATCTTCTCTGGTGTAAGTTCAGGTGGCAGCTCCAGGGGTTCAGCTTAAAAAAATACATGCAGGGTAGTACAGTACATCAATAATGGTTGTGTTTCAATCTTTTTTATTAAGCTGTAAGCTTAAATATCTGCCAATCAAAACCATATTGCTATGTCTCTCACAAAGAGAGTGAGAGTCAGTCAGTCTTAACAATGACTCTGGTTCCTATTAAGTTTCACAATGCTGTGGTTTAAGAGTGAGCAGCAATAATGGAAACTTCTGCTGTTCATTTCTCAAAGTTGTTGATTTTTTTAAACAAATGAAAAAACTGATTTTGATTTAAACCAGATTTCTTTTTACTTAAATTAAATTTGTAAAAATTTACATAAAATTTTTTCCTTTATAGACTTGACAACTGTTCTCAGTCTTCTCCTACGGACTTGTTCATTCCAAACTAAGGAACTGCCTTGGTACAGAAAAAACAGCAAAACTTGCATTTATTTTATAACGACTTTGATGGTCATGGTTACGAAGATGCTTAATTAATTCAGAACTTATCTAAGTTTCTGACAGAGGCCAGAGTGTTTACATTAAAAGCTTCTCACACAAAAAATTGGTGAAATTTAAAAAATAAAGATAAACAAATGGGTGATAAGAGATGTAAACACGCTTAATGTAATATACTGATCAGCTTCCTACATTGGTGAAAGTGGACACGAGCTGGAGAGGCATGTAGTTGAGCATAAGAATGATGTACGAGCACATAGGCAGTCCAACTCATTAGTTGTCCACATTGGTGAATTTGGTCACTTACCAAACTGGCAAGGTATACAGTACAAATAATTCATAAAGGATGTAAGAAAAATATAAGAAAAATGATGGAGGCTGCTTATATAGGTACTGTACTAGCAACACTATCAACCACAGTGATGTATTTGTGTGTCTAGCCAATGCTACATGTAAATTAGTGGTATTGTCAATGAAGGGGGCAGATTCAGCAAGGCAAAACGACCAACCAGAAGGCAGAGTTTTAAGGCATCCAGCAAGGTGAATGACCTGAGTTGTACATAAGGTCAGAGCTGCATTTTTGTAAATAGTCTCTGAATGAGACCCTGAACGGTCGAAACATTAAACAGCTCCTGCTGTATCCTTGGTTTCTTTCCACCACTTATATTCTCATTTGTCTTAAAAACACTCCTTAATATTCTTTGTTTCCTTGGCTGATTAGTTTATAATACAGCATATAATTAACTGTATAATTTTTACTTCCTTCCTTTTACATTTAGCATACAAAAAGCAAATTGTTCTATAAATCAATTACAGTATTACCCCGCTTTACGTGGTTTCACTTTCCGCGATTTCTCATTTACGCGGTGCCTCGCCAGAACCGAACTTTCACTTTCCGCGGTGCATCTACTCATATACGTGGGAAGCGGCGCGGGCAGGATGCGCACAAGGTCGCCCAGTCATCAAAACATTACCGAGTTCTTCACCCGCCACCCACCACAGCCGGCCTAAGTCAGTGATAGTGAGGATATGGACTTATATGGACTTTGAGGGGTTTGACAAAGAGGCCCTGCAAGCCTATGTGGTGGATAGTGATACAATTGATACAAGTGATACAGGTGAGGGCCAATAATCTGCCCTCTGCCTCGGCACCAACCCCCCATCCCTGTGTGCCCAGCCATCTTTTCTACTAATGTAAGTGTTAAAAAAACTAATATTATTGATATTTCTCTTAATTATTAATTGTGTGTGCATACCATCATAAAGTTAAGATAATATTTTTACTACAACATAGTTGTGTGTCGTCAAAAAGTGGAGTTTGGGGGTCGGGCCAGTCTCTATTGGAATTAATCCCATATGTTCTGTTGTTCACTTTACGCGGTACCCTGTGGGTTCAATTGACCGCGTAAATCGGGGTACTACTGTAATTGAAATTCCTTTGATTTACATCAACTTGATTTAAATCTAACAACTCTGCCAATTCCAAATCTCGGTTAAGTTTTTAAGTCAACATATAAACACTGCTTACACGAAGTACAGTACACCCGGATAATTCGCAATTTTTATTTCAGTCCTCTATTATTCGAGGATGACACCCTGGATGTACCCAAGAATGTCTGCGGGTAGTTTTAAAGTTGTCGACATTTTTGCGGCTGGGACAGGGAGCCATTCGTTCTTGAGACAGTAATTTCCTTTACCTGTATTATACATGTGTGTGTGTGTTTACTTACACACACACACACACACACACCACTTACGAATAAATAATAATGGGAAAATACTCTCACAAATAACCAGAAGCAAATTTATTAAAAATGTGAGTCTACCCTCAAGTCCATGCTTTATTACTTTATTAACAAAGCACAAACTTGAGGGTAGACTCACATTTTTAATAAATTTGTTTCAGATTAGGTGAGAGGATTTTCCCATTATTATTTATTCGTATGTGTTATGTGTGTCTACACACACACACACACTTACATACATATACAATACAGGCAAAATAAATAATTGTCCTAAAGGCAAACACATAAAGGGAATATAAATTCTTTGTACACAAGTGAAAATGTAACACCCCCCCCCCACCCCCGGCCTACTGTACAAATGAGGGTGAAAGGAGAACATATAAAAATAAAAAATAAAACAGGAATGATGAAGATTAAAATACCGGAACAACCCTTTTATACACTACCAAGAACAATGTACTGTACTCACCTGGGATTTCCTCTGGTTCATGAGGGACCATCTGCTCTGTGATGCACACAATCTCCCCTGCACTGTTCACTTCATTGACCAAAAAGTCAGAATACCTGTCACAGATAAAGTCATTAAATCTTTCTTACGGCAGACATAAGCCACTCTGTCACTTGAACACAATAAAGGTGTTGGTGTCTCCTGTGATTGGTGATTGAACAGGAAAGGTGTGCAACTTTGGCATTACTTGAAGTTGAACTTTTTTTCTATAATGTAATGTATGACAGTTTTGATCACCTGAAGACAAAGCACCCTGACACTAACCTCCCAGGTTAGTGTCAGGGTGGTTATTCTTCAGGTGGAGTAAGCTGGAGGGGTGAACCTTCAGTGACCTGAATAGCACAGGTAATATTTAATATACAGTATAGTGACGGGAATGATTGCTAACCCCTTTATGGGATCACCAATTTTAATATTATATTTGGCTGATGTCAGACAATTGTATTCAGCCCAGAGGGGACCCCATACAAAAGGAGTTAATAATTAGCTATCAATATTATCTGCAGTATATTCATAAATTTTACATTTAGATATTAACGTTTTTCACAAACAATGACTTACTTCTGTTTAATGATGCCAAAGAAGCCTTTGTGGTCTCCAGCGTATTGCGTGATTCCCACATCTTTCTCAATGGATTTTTTGGCGTCTCCCTTCTCCACTTCTTTATCTTTCTCATCACTCTTGGCGTTGTCTGCTGGTTCTTCCGCACCATTGTCTGCATTGTCTTTCACCTTATCCTGTGAAGCGACCTCGGCAGGAGCCCCCTCCTGGCCCTCCTGACCCCCTTCACCATCAGAGTGACCATCATTTGAGCCAGGGTCATCAGAGTCTACTTCCTCTATGGCGTCGTTCCCCTCACAGTTGTCTCCGTCTTCCTCTTCGACCTCCATTGTCTTGGCAAAATCCTCGTCGTCGAGAGATTCATCTTGCTGGATGGGCTGCACCGATCCTTCTTCCTCCATCTGTTGCAAAGGTTTAATTGGAAGTTTTCATTATTTCAAATTTTTTGTTGCCCACATCTGTATATAGCAGTGGACTAAAATAAGTAGAAGCACACCAATCTGTCTTATATATAGTGACTACAAGGTTAGAGTTTTAACCTTTTGAGGAGGATGGTTTAACCCTTTGAGGGGGATGATTTATCTTTGAGAACCATGGTTTAACTTCCAGGATGATGATTGAACCCTTTTAAGGCAATGGTTTAATTCTTTGAGGATGACAATTTCACCATTTCATCTTCAGAGGGTTAAACATGTGATGAGAAAGGAATGCAACATGAACTAACAGTAGTATTTACAGTCACTTAGTCAGGAAATATAACATGATTCTAAAGCAGCTGGAATTTAATATTTCTAGAGTCAAATTCCTTGTTAAATAAAAAAAATAATGTAATTCTATCAAAAAATATTCGTAACTGGTATAAGAAACTCTGTAAATCTTATTGTACAAGCAAGTGTACCAACATTTCAGGAAAGTTTACAATAATGCTTAAGTTTCACATCCAGTGAAGGCGACAGAAAATGTCAATACAGTATACTACAATACGTATATATTAACAAGGAAGAAATCTACATACAACAGACCACAGTAACGTTGACAGATCTGCAGTCACAAAGACAGCGATGAGTATAAATCATTTACATGTATATGAAAATAGTGACACCACCAGTAAATATAAATATAAGATCATTACACTAGGTTAAGACGGTTAATTCATTCCTACCATCAATGGTGTCAGCCTGCAGGCCTAAGTTCCAACTTCAGTCACATAACAACAGTGGTTTGTATGCAGATTTACAATTCATACATTATTCAAAACCTTTGTGTGAAATTTCTGCATTTGGGGAAGCAAAAATTAGTATGTGACTTGCATTGGTAACATAAATATAATAAAAAGAACAAGAAAAACACTGTACATATTGCAAAATTTCATCAACATCAACCAACGTCACACGGCAAGAGGGAGTTTGTCACTAAACTTTATCATGTTGGAGTTCTCTTTATAGTAAATATTTTTATTACCAGAATGTTTCTTAAGCTAATTTTTACTTCTTCAAGTGCAGAAGTTATCAGAGATCAACACAAAAGTTATTAGCCTTAAAATATCAGAATATAAATACAATAGATTAAATACGAAAGAACTGTAGTGACTATTCGGGTGTCCATCCACCAGCCAATCAGCTGCTTTGCTACAAACAGACCCGAGGCCTCAGTTGTAGGGATGGAGTGAACAGACTATTGGTGAGGTTTGTTTGTTTTACCTGTTTTATGAGATGCAGCATCAAAAATAAACACTATGGTTAACTATTATGACATATCTTGCCACAGTCTCTCACGATGGTTAAGAAATTGCTCTCGTCAAATTCTATCTCGCTTGAGGCAAAGCTTAGTTTCTTAAGAATTGTTTAATTCTTTGCCATCGCAAGTGACGAGACAAAATTTTTCCAAATGATCAGCCCGGCATGAATCTTTAATATTTTTACTGTAATTCATAACCTCCTGATACATACTAGTCCTTTTTCTCCTCCCGACACCACCACCTGCAATACAGGTACTCCTCGACTTACGACCTACTCGACTTAACATAAGAACATAAGAAAATAAGGAGTCTGCAATAGGCCAGTTGGCCTGTGCATGGCAGCTCCTGTCGAGAGTTACAACCACTCTCAATCATCCATGAATCTATCTAGCCTCCTTTTGAAACTTTCCAGAGTTCCAGCACTTACTACAAAGTTGGCAAGCTTGTTCCACTCGTCCACCACCCTATTTGTGAACCAGTTTCTTCCTATCTCCCTCCTAAACCTAAACTTATCCAACTTAAATCCGTTGCTCCGAGTCCTATCCTACTCGGATATTATAAGAACTTTATCTATATCCCCTTTATTGATTCCTTTCACCCACTTAAATACTTCTATCATATCTCCCCGCACTCTTCGTCTTTCTAGGGAATGCAAGTTAAGTTTCTTTAACCTATCCTGATATGGAAGGTTTCTAAGTCCCGGAATCATTTTCGTCATTCTTCACTGCACCGACTCTAGTGAATTGATATCCATTCTATAATAAGGGCACCAGAACTGAACCGCATAATAGAGGTGCGGCCTGACTAGCGCAAGATATAGTTGCAATAAGACCTCTGCACTCTTATTACTTACACTTCTAGATATAAAACCCAATACTCTGTTTGCCTTATTTCGAACATTAACGCACTGTTTTCTAGGCCGTAGGTCCATGCTTACAAGTACCCCTAGGTCTCTTTCACAAGTCGACTTCTCTAGGTTGATGTTGTTAAGGCTGTATACATTATAAGTATTTGTTCTTCCAATATTAAGTACGCTGCACTTGCTGGTGTTGAATTTCATTTGCCATTTTTCAGACCACCCCTGCAGTTTATTTAGATCCTCCTGTAATGCATTTGCATCCTGCCCTGAATTAATCTGCCGCCCTATTTTGGTGTCATCCGCAAACTTGCTTATGTCACTGCTGATCCCAGTGTCTAGATCGTTTATGTAGATTATGAACAAGAGTGGGCCTAGTACTGACCCCTGGGGAACCCCACTGGTTACACGGCCCCACTCAGATTTAACACCATCTACGCTGACCCTCTGCGTTATATCGGTGAGCCATGATTTTATCCAATTTAAAACTTTCCCCTCGATACCATGAGCCTTAATTTTTCTCAGAAGCCTCTGATGCGGTACTCTGTCAAATGCTTTGCTAAAGTCTAAGTAAATAACATCGTAATTTTCGTCATTATCTACTACCTCGAAGACTTTCCTAAAAAACGTCAGCAGATTTGTTAGATGAGATTTTCCCTTTGTAAACCCATGTTGCGAGTCGTAGATTAATTTGCTTTTCTCTAGATGCGATCGGATGCTATCTGCTATAATTGATTCAAGAAATTTCCCCACTACTGACGTCAAACTGATCGGCCGGTAATTTGACGCTGATCCTCTGTCTCCCTTTTTGAATATGGGTACTACATTTGCCTGTTTCCACAAGTCTGGCACAACTCCGGTGTCTAATGACACAACTCCGGTGTCTAATGACCACCCGGACATACGACCGCTGCAGTCGTACAATTTTTTTTTTCAAATTATGTATTTTTGAGTCCCGACGTTAGTGATCACGCTGTGTACGGGATACTGACCAAATTTTTGTTTGTAATTCCATATAAAATGGCTGGCATGCGTAAAAGTGAGTCTCGTGGTGCTGAGAAGAAAAAGAGACACCCATTTTAGATTTTCTATATATTATTTTCGCATTTTCGACTTACGACCAATCCAACTTACGACCTGGTCGTCGGTCCCTAACCCCATCGTAAGTCAGGGACTGACCGTATTTTGGAAAATTAGGAAAACTCATTTTTGTACTGAACTAGATTACATTATACCAGTATATTGTACTGTAGCTCAGTACAGGTTGTAGACAAGATATACGGTTTGTCTATAATGGCTCTACAGGGTTAATTTTGGTTTGTTTCCATAAAATTTTCTACGAAAACAGTTGTTGCGATGTGTAGAATCTAATTACAGAGTAAGACAAACTTATAATGGTAATACTGGAGGAAAACATCACACCTTAGCAGTGAACTTAATGAAATTTTTTATGTAGATGATCTTTTTCTCACCTCATGGAAATGTGATAAAATGATGAGGATTTACACCTTTTTTAATATTTTGCGGTGATTTTTTCGTGAACAGTGTTTCATACACACCAAAGCTTCTACAAAGGAACAACTTACCAGTTATTTCTACGTTATATGATATATCAGAGAAAAAATTAACAAACCTAACATAGGAGAGGTGGGTTAGGATGGTTCATCATTCTAATAAATCATATATATGTAGCAGTAGCTGTTAAGTTTATAAGCATTCCTGTGGATGAAGTGTTAAGCACATGTTAACAGCAAATATAGCACCGTTGTGTGTTGACCTACATTAGGGTTCAGGACGGAAAAACCACATATACTGTATAACTAATATTATTCAAATTGCAAATCCACGTCACTTTATGGCATTTTCACGAGGTAAGAAAACATTCATCTTCGAGTGAAAAATTTCCTCAAATATGTGATTACAGGGCTGCCTCACTTATCGCAAAGGTTACGGGCATGAAACTCGTTGTGAATATCGAAATTGCAAATAGCGGAGCAATTTCTCCCATAAGAAATAATGTAAATGGGGGGGATACGGGCATCACGGTGGTCACAGCCGTCACATTTTAACACTTGTTTTACTCAATACATTTAGAACATAAAATAAATAAAGAAACAAGGGCATAATATTAGATAAACATCAATAACAAACACTTTGAATTTGTTTGGCGTATATGTTTACAAATACAATATACAGGGGTACTTTACATGTTTGAGTGTGTGTGTTTGAATGTTTATGTGAGTAGGTGTGTGAGGTAAGTTTTAAACGTAGACATCAAGGAACCTCTTCACCTCCGTAGCCGTCAGTGGTGTTGCAGACCCGGCCATCTCCTTGATTTTGTCAGTGCTTCTAACTATAGAATGCACCGTAGAGGGAGCCAAGCCGTGCATGCTCCCAATCACTGACATTCCTTCTCCATGTTCATGTCCTTTTACGATATCCAATTTCACGTCCAACGTAACTGCCACAAGTGATCTTTTAGCAACATTGCTGGGAGTTTTAGTAGCTGGTCGCTTAGGCATTGCGAGATCACACAAAACACACACCAGCACGTGTGAGACTGTGGCGAGCGGGAGAGTATGGCGAAGGAATACGTACACACGCTGTCCTACGCTACGGTCGAGGCGCACGGTTCAAAATATTTGCTCGTAAGAATTTGCGAATAAACGGGGCAACCATTGCAAAATAGTGGAAATGGGTAACAATAAATTGATTGTGGATAAACGGGTTACAAATACTGAAGCTATGAATAACGGGGTTTGCCTGTACTCAGCAATAATCCTTTCCGGTACAGTACTAACCTTACAATTTACCTGGAAGACAACAATAAGACCCAGAGCATTTGTGATTGCGGTTTTTTATACGTATCACACACAATTGTTTTAACTTAGTTCTAGAACTCTTAAGTCGCATGGTTGATGTAAACACTTGTTCTGGACTTTCTTTATTGTTGAAGCGTCTATATACACAGCTACATGTACTTAGTTTGGGAGAGAATGCATTGTGAATTCTCTCCAGGGGAAGTGTTTTGAGTACACTTTTATAGGAACACTTAAGTGAGGTGTTCACCCCTTAGTGAGTGGTAAGAATTTGGCCTCTTCTCTGGCTCTGAGCGTGAGAGAGGAAGCCGTCAGGAGGGATGTGTTGCTTACGTAGTAAGTTTGACCTCGCCCGACTCCTGAGTGTGTTACAAGCTCAGCGTGCACAATGTGAATAACTACCGAGTCATTGTTGAATAACTTCGTGAATAATTTGGTGTTATACATTTGGGTGAATATTTATATAATGCTAAAGGTGCTGTTACACATTACACTCTTAGAATTTTATTGAACTTTACACAAACCATCACTGAACTGTCTACTCTTTGTAAAATAGCTACAAGTGCTGCCAAATTTGACAAAATTATTAAAAAGTTCAACCCTGCTGAAATCAAATACATGAACGATGGTTTGTCATGTAATACTGGAGAGCCGAAGTAATAGAGGCCACAACCTAGTCTTGATATTTCCAGGGGTAATTCAGTGTAGTATTTACCTTGGTCCTCGCCAGTTTCATGTTCTATGCACTATAACAAATAATTTAAGGCAAATCTTACAGTTTATACATCATTTATTAACTCTACATGGACACTCTAGACTTGTACCATTAATTTTAAACTAAAAATGCAATTGCAAGATAAAATTTTAGTTGTAAATAAATTAAGGTGGGGATTACTAAAATAAATTACCTATAAACCTTGACCACATGTGTTAGGGAAACTTTTTGATGATTTTCCATGTAGTCAGGATATCCTTCAGCACTACAGAGATAAACTATGTATACTAACACTTGGTGCCTCACAGTATATGAAGTTGCAAGATGAATTCCAGGTATAGTGTCTTAACCTGCCAAAGTTACATCATCATAGTTAATGAACCCCAACGTATCGTCATTTAATCAACAGTAATGAATAATTTGCCACCACACAACCCTTCCATATACACACGCACTAGGCGGGCCATATCCTCCCGCCACAAACCACGCCTCATCACACCATTCCTCCTAGTGTGTATTTCATGTTACCGTTAAACCAACCTCAGCCCCGCATAGAGTAGAATAACTGTCAGGAAGAATAATACATTTACAAATATAAACGAGAGGAATTATAGAGGAGCTCACCACGCCGTCATCTGCCTCGGGAGCCTCTCAGTGTGTTGTTCCTTCACCACAACAACAAGCGCCTCCACCTCGTACCTGGCCCTGGCCTCGGCTACCACATCCACTACAACACCACCATAACAACACAAAACAACCATATTCAACATTATTTCATCTTTGTTATTATCCAAGTATTATATTAAATGAGGTGATAAGCCTCAGTGACTGCAGAATGGAAGTAAATTAGTATCTAAAACCAGGTTATAAAGGAAGGCAGAATATTGTTTACTGTGGTAGTGGTTCACATCCGCCATGAGCGACACCAACGCACAGAACAATCTATGAATTTTCGATTGATATAGATATAATCAAATGTTTTTTTAGTATCTGTCTAGAGTAACGGCGAGACTATTACCCTATCAACCTGAAAAGAGAACTTAATTGAGCCAAACATGTAAGAGTTCTATCCCAATCTACAAGGGAAGCGCCGCAGTTTTGCGGGATACCATAAACCTCCATGCCAGGCCGGCACCCAAGAGCTGGCCTCCACGATAACTCGCTAAATATTTCATTTATTTCCTTAAGCTTATTGGGTTATTGATTTCGTATCATATAAAACTAAAATAGTGTATATAATTAAATGATTATACGTATAACTAAGTGTATAACAAACTTGATTAAGGTAACGAGTTATGGTTTGTGAACCACTTACGTAACGCGAAACGTTTTTTTTTCAGTTTCATAATTTTGCTAAAAAATAGTAAAATATGACATACTTATTACTTAACAGTCCCCTTTGCCAGAATATCAATAACTCAAACTCGCCTTAAAACAATTAATTATAATTTATAACATAATAAAACTGAATCTACGCGGAACAGTGAGGGTGATCCAGGCGATGGCTCACGTTGGGGAGACGGAGGTAACAGGTAAGAATACTGTATTACAACTTACCTGGTGACCTCCGTCACCTCCCTCACCTGGTTACACCTCCACAATTAGTGGCAGTGATCTACAGCATTGGCGTCATTAACGTTTTTTTTATTATTATTCACTAAGGTTCTTGATGATAGGTCCTTCACCCTCACTAGACCTGAACAAGCCTTTCGGTTTACTGTAGATATGATATTGTAGTGGATCCCTCCCCTACAAACGCTGTTTCTCGCTGAGTAGCTGACACCGCGAATTCCCCAGTGTATGCCTCGTGGTCTAGGTCAACCAGCGCCGCCTTACATGACGGAGGTCAACTACTAAGCCACGCCTACCTCCGCTATTTAAGACCTGACCTCGTGGTAACCTCTGTCTTTTCTATCTACACCAACCAGCAAGCAACACCTCCTCCTCCTCCGCTGCTGCCTGGCGGCCCTCGCTCCCGCCGGCGAGCATGGCGACCCACAAGCTGGTCCTCCTCTGAGCACCCACACCAACCAGCTCTCTCTACTCAACGCGTGTAACCATGCTGCCTTCCCAGCACCAAGCTGCATTGTACATTCAATACAACATGTATACAGAGAGCACATTGTGAGTTTCCTTTCTCCATCCCATCCTGAGTGTGAACCCCAAACATCCCGTACCCCACAATATATATAAACACGAATAGGGAGAAAAATGGTTAGTTTCAAGAACATTTTTGATTTAACATGTAATAGTATATTGTGGGGTTTCGTGATGTTGTATCGCACGTAGGATGGAGGTGAGAAGGGAAACTCAGCTATGGCGTTTTCTTATATAAATATATTTTAGACAAAACAGTCTGGTGTTGTGCAGGAGCTGCGTGGTGGAGGAGGCGCTGTGCAGGAGCTTCTTTAGAGGAGGTGTTGTGTGTTGCAGAGCTCTTGGTAGAATGCCTTTCGGTCGGTGATACGGAGAGAAGAGAGCATTAACTCTGAGGGTGCAAGAAGGGGACAGCACAAGGTAAAGTTCAGAAGTGGGAATAGAGAGGAGGTTAACAGCACGGAGAGAATGCCTTTCACGGCGAGGCTGTGAGCTTATATACACGTTCACCGGAAGTAAGCGACGCTGGTGGCCGACCCCCCGCGAGTCTAGACGGTAGTATATACGGTCTAATATACAGTAGTATATTAGATAGGACCTAAAACAAAGCGTAAGGCATGAAAGAATTGAAAAAGAGTGTGCCTAGTTGAAACCTGAATAGGATCCGCCCTCTTTACGTGGGTTCTGTCAGATTTCATAAGCCGTTGGTGACTTTGGTGTAACAGTATTGATAATTACTCAAATATGATTAAAACTTTAATATCATTACTCATAAGATACTTTAAATAAGGGTGGACAAGTTGATTACATTTCTGTAAGTGCAAAATTTATGACTTAAACGAACCTGATATTCGGCGTATTTCGTGCTCAAATATGCGGACAGCTGCGAGAGAAGAAGCATAGAGCAGAGCTGCTCTCCGGTTGATTCTTGTGCCTTCCGAGTCCTTTACAATGGGCCCGATTTTTTGTGTTATTCTTATTTATTGTTGACTGATTGACTTTTTTCCTATTCTGTCTTTCTTTCCATAATTTTTTATATATTTTCTTCACCATTTCTTTACGTATTGTGTCCAAATAACAGTTCTCCTAATGTTACTGTTTTCTGAAGACTGTGTTGTAGTACAACAGTTATTCCCAAGATGCGGTACAAACTACAATGTCGTATTTTTTAATGACAGTCCGACAAAGCTAACGCGTTAGTTATTCCGTGCATCTTAAAACGCCTTACAACAAACGCCTTAAATAAGGAAAGGGGTGAGGATAGTGTAGTAATGTAGTGATAGCGTAGCGTAGTAGTAGCTTATTTTAAAATTAATGATCTTATGGAAATATTATGGTATTCTTTGTAACATGCATCATATTTGAAATATGTATTTGACACTATAAAACAATTATTGTTTTTTTGTAATGACGTCAGGGTCATATTGCAAGTATCCAAACTGTACTTGTCGTTTCCAATTCTATATTAATTAAAACACCTATTTTTCATTTAACATATGATTGAAACCGCACACTTTATTAATTATGTTGAAGTGAAAGTCACACGTAAAGGTCAAAGATTAAACAATTGGAAATGTAAATGTTATTCTGATAAAATCATCCTGTTAGTTGATATTGTTGATAGTGTCCAGTACAGTATTGATATCGTTAACTGTGAGGCAACGTCAGATGAAACTATCGGTGCTGTGGAAAAATTTACATGCATGTTGTGTGATACTTTACATGTAGCTGTCATATTTGAGTTGGATGTTATTGAAGTTAAATCTGCACCAAGTTGACACAAGTCGAGATTATTATAAGGGTAATTTAGGATATAATGGTGTAAAGCCAAGGCACAGTCGCATCACCAACCATCGCTCATCCAGCACAACCCACACTGTTCATATCACTCATATCATAATATTTAACTACTGTACTGGTGTTAAATGCAAGTGCTTTACATGACGCTGTTGCCCCCTCCCTGTATCAAGCTTGTTAGGGTAAGTTGATTCTGATCAAACTGCGTGTATTAACTCCAAATAACTTTTATTAGTTTGGTTAGTTTAGCAAGGATCAGGTGATAATTGTTGAATTTATTTTTAGTTTCCTTGAATTTAGTTAAGAATTACATTAGGTTTGGTTAAGTAAGGTTAGGTTCCCGTTGCTTGTATTGTATTAACTCAAAATAACTTTCATTATATTGAGTTAGGTCACTTTAACAATAGTTAGGTTAAAAAATATATATATATATTTTACAGTGAAGTTAGTTAAGAATTAGGTTACGTTAGGTCAGGTTTAGTGTGGGTTAAAAATACAGTGTTTATATATATATGTTCCAAAAAGTTCACGAAGTTGTAGTACATTTGTATTTATTAGTTTTAGTGGATTACATGAATATTAGATACCCTCCAGGGGCCCTGCCAAGGGCGGTGGTGCCCCCAGGGGCCCTGTCAGGGCCAGCGGTGCCCCCAGGGAACCTTTCGGGGACGCTGGCGTTCCCAGGGGCCCTCCCAGAGGCAGCGTCGCCCCCAGGGGCGGCGGCGCGCCCAGGGGCTTGATCGTAGTGTCGTACGTATTACAAACGACCAGTAATCCCTTAGTTAACTGTGATTAGTGGACTAAAATGTAAATCCACCAAATTACAGCCAATAGGAGAACAGAACAGTTAGTCAGCACAACACCCCAACTTATGTTTTGCTGTTGGATATTTGTTCTCCCTTTCATTGTTTAGTGTGTGATGATACTGGGAATGGGGTGGGCGGTGTATTTATTTAATGTCATATCGCTCAGAGTTCTAAGGAGTGCAAAAACAAGTGCCCCCAGCAGCACCCATGGGAGGGCCCTTGGAGGCGCCGCTGCCCCTGGGAGGGCTCCTGGGGCGCCTCATCCCCTGGCAGGGCCGCTCTTTTCGCCGAGTGTGTCGAGTGTTAGAGGAGTGCTCAGTGGTCACAGCTGCTCAGTGGGCCTCGTTACAGCTAGGCAGAATCTTACATCCATTTCATGTAATCAAAATTTATCTCTGATAGTTTTAATTTTCTTTAAATGTTTTACTGTGCAAGGGAAGTTTAATGCAAGACCATTATGTAAAACATTGAATAAGGTTAGATAAGCAAGCATCGATGTTTTATATTTTATTCATGGTAAAATCCGATCTGTACACAGTACATGATATCCACATAATCTTCATCAGCCAGAAGCTGGAAACATTTGAAATTTGTGCAAACTCTGCACCGAAACAAATTAAAATGCCCTGTATACCTACGTGACCAAAGTCTGTAGGCTTAAATAAACATGTTCAACCATTCAGGTCAGTTTCCCAGTATATGCTTGAACATTTTCTCAACCATTATATATATATATATATATATATATATATATATATATATATATATATATATATATATATATATATATATATATATATATATATATGTATGTGTGTGTGTGTGTTTCATGTGCCACACTTATAAAATTATTATTCATATTCTTCTGCACTGTTAAGGCAAAAAAAAAAAATCTGTGAACATTTTAATCAAACCCTCAAACTTTTGACCACCTCTTCCACCGCGTCGACAACCACATTCATGAAAGCTCCTCCACCCCATTCAAATACATCAGGTCCAACACCACCATGGTATCACTCCACATCAAAGTCTACCATTATTTCTTTAATTCATGGAAAATATTCATCAATTATACTTTCAAACTTTCCACACTTTTTGTTCATAACTAATTACAAAACCAACTCACTCACATAATACTCTGTAACATGTGGATCTCCTATTGGGAATAATATGGATAAAACTGAACGACACTCATATTCACATAAATAAATAATGTAGCAAACTTAATGAAGTAAAACCAGATGAAAAATATATGCCAATGAAGTGACAGAAGAAAACAAGTGCACAACACTACATACGTCAGCCATAAAAACTGATAATATTGTTGCAAAATTACAGGTGATGACATGGTATGCAGACGAGAGACAAACAGTATTGCAAGAGTTCCTGTGCCAACCATCCATAACGTGAGTAGTATTAATAAACAATTCTGAGCAGAAGGCAAGTTGTTGCTAGTAGCGGTGTCACCGACGTGCGGCGACCAGTCTAACGTTTGTACAATGCAAGAAGGCCGTGGAGCAGTGGCAATATGGACGAGACATAAATCAGCAGTAAGGCACAACAAACTTTTAATTTTAATTTGTTAAACAATTTATGCTCTAACACAGTATGTACGAATTAAAATTTGATTATGGTATATAAAAAAGACAAATCGTAAGACAATATGACAATTACATTATCAATTAAGTCTTACCCAAAATATTTGAATACTGCTCTAATGCTCTATGAATAAATATACAGTATAGCATTCTCAGAATACTCGCACACAAAAATTGAAAATAGCAGTCCAAGTTATCTCCTGCCTGCCAATAGGTATCAGGTAGAAGTTAGGGATGTTTTGTTATCAGAACGTTGATTGAATTATTGTACTGTATATTACAACTTTCACGGTACAGCATTTAGCATTTTTATACAATCATAAATACAGCATTAAATAGGGCCTCTGAGAAGACGAACTACTATTAAAAGAGTATATATTTAGTGTGTTAAAATAGCTAAAAATGTTCAGTTATACATTACTGACTATGCAACAGCTGCATGTAACATATGTGAACAGGCGGCCCCTTAGTCATATATCTAGATACAGAATATTCTTAGTCTCTACGATCCCAATGTTTATACCTTTCCTTGTGTTTCTTGTGGAACTTATGATCTCGTTTGCCAAACCTGTTCCAAGATTTGTTGCGCTGCTGGTAGAGATTACGGCTTTTGTCCCAATGTGAATGTCTTGGGTGTTGAAATGTGGGCTGGTGTACTGGTATGTGCGGCGTCCATGACTCGAGTTACGGAAGTCTTGGACCTTTTGAAAATCATTGCCCGAGTCACGGTCCCAGCTTTGAGACTCCCAACTCTTCTTTATAGTTTTCATCTTCTTGGTCTATTATACAAAAGACATCAATCAATATATTAGAGCAAATATACTCGACAACTATCTACAGTTATTCATTCTTTCTTGTACTGTAGCTAGATTGTTATTTAAAGCAGCAAGATGAATATCCCTCTTTCATTGATAAAGAAAATACATAAAATATAACATGACTAAATTAAAACAGTAAAAGAAAAAAAAAGATGGGATGTCTGTACTGTACTGTACATTGATTAAAGGATTACACACTGCTCATCATTTGTGGTGATACTCTACTGTACATCTTTACCTATAATGTCAAGAACTGGGATCCATTCTGTATTCCCTGGACTAGAATGCAAAGTTAAATATTTTTTGGTAAATATTTCTACTGTGCACATTTCCTTATTGACAGGAAGAAAAATTTCTCAAGCATGCATTTAATCACACCACAAGCTCCTCACTACATTTAGTGTGGTTAATGCCTGGTTACCCTTGTTTAGACTAATCACAACTCTTATTAACACTGTACACGCAATCTTCTTACCCTGCCACTGTCAAATTCCTCATTGTATACTTCGTCTGATGTTCTCTTCTTTATCTTCCTCCTTTCTTTGTCAGTCTCGTGGTCAAGAACACTCCTGCCTCCACCCCAGGTGTTGACTCTCACGAGAAATAAACCTGCTTCATTGTTTTGTAGTCATCTCCTTCATCTTGAATAAACATCAAGTGCCACTCCCTGTAGATGTGAACTTATGATTATAGCCCAGTGGTGCCTGGTCCTAAACAGCAACCGAAGCAAAGCGTTCAAACCTACGGAGATAAGACGCGATATCATCTTTGTTAGAGTCAAAATGAGTGTTGGCCTTTGCCTTCAAACCTGCTATCACTTGTACCCGTTGGGAAGCGTCTCCCTGTTGTTCGTCCCTTTGTGTACCTTGTAACTGAGCCAAATGAAGTTTCTACGCAAGGAGTTTTACACTTGTTCTGGTGCAGGCAAATGGGATGATACACTGCCCGTCTTCAAGGGGGCAGAAAGAGGTGGTTTGTATATGGAACTTTGATGAACAGGGACAGTATTTGTAAATAACTCACAATGGGAAATCATATTTAAGTCGATCATGATAGAAAATTACATAATTAATTAATGATGAAGTAGTTTACCGTAATGATTGAGGGATAAGAAAACTAGCCAATATTTCTGTTATTTTATTGACCAAAAGAACAGGTTGAGATATAGGCAATTGATCTCATTACTGGCATTACACCAGCTGCTGGACTCTTGTCTCACAGAGGGCGGTACAATGACTTTCTCGGAGTGAAGATGTAACTAATTACGTGACCCAACCTACAGTACAATAATAAACACCCATAGTACACAGAGACTCACCTAAACAGTTAAGTCAAGCCATTTAGCTAGACAAGTCTCTATGTAATATGGATAACATTTTGACACGTTTAAGGCACTCAGGTAAAAGCATCATCATATAAATTAACATACACAGTTTGGTCTGAATTTAGAGAGAGAAGAACAACATGTTTCTTTTACACTTGACAAACTTATAACTTTCATTTTGTCTGACAGATTCAATGACAACATACTTAAATTATCCCATTAAGTCACACTGGATATCTGGCAGAAGCTCATACACCCCCAGCATGGTGGACGGTGATCATGGTAGGTGTATGCATGACTGTACACTTACAACACCTGACCACAACCGTCAGTCATAACCACAAAGCCATGCTAGAGGCGAGGACGAGGATTACAACCCTTAAGAGACAAAGTAAAAAAATAAAGTGTTTAAAATGCTTAATATGTCTACTATGTCTGAGCAGCATCAATCACAACGTTATAATATTCTACAAGGCCACAGTGTGTGGTTGAGGCCATCAAACTGGAGCACCCATCACACAAGGGCTTTATACAAGGTCTAAATTTCCATTATGTCTGACCATTTACAACAGACAAGTCATACACGTGGTCATATTAACACCAATGATCAGGTCCTTCAAACATGCAGGTACAAGTCATATTAATTAACCTGTTCACAAGATATAACTTACATACAGTACCACAAAGTTCAACCACAACACCACAGGAAGCTATACAGTCAAGCGTCCAGTGTAGCTGTGGTATGGACACCCAGCCTAGTAAGGGGTTCAAGTTCTTAATGTTATCTTAAAAGGCTGACCAGACTCGTTTTTTATCACAGTCCTCGAGGCTCAGTACCTACAGGAATAAAGGACAGATCAGCGGAGGATGACAAGCGTGTAACATAACAGTGTGTTGAAGGTGAACAACAAAAACACTGCACCTTGATGTAATGCCCCAAGAGGTTTTCACTCACTCAAGGTCGACCGTTACAGTAACCTCTTCACTTTGTTTACGGTAAATAGTCGATGTTCCAAAACTTAGTAAACAGTAAACAATTTCCAATACCAGACTAATTCTTGCAAGTCCTGTCTATTATTAGGAGGATTCTGTTATTGAGGATATCCGCTATTGAGAGGGTTTACTGTATCCAGTTTCATTATTGAATAGTCTGTTATTGAGAGCGTTTACTGTAATTCTTTTCACTATTATGACAAGTTACAAATTCAATTCTGTAATAACCAAAGTATTTCTCTGTTGCCAACGTATCTTGTTTCTCTCTGACCAAAACATTTTTTTTATAATTTACATAGACTTCTACACCCAGATGTTTTGTCTCGTGTAATATATTAATATATCAATTTGTTGTAATGTTCCGTTGATGTTATAATAATAATAATAATAATAATATAATAACCTTATATTAATGTTCCACTGATGTCCATACAACCCCTGTGATGACGACACACACACACACACACCACCATCATCATCATCATCACAATGAGTGGTGAGAGGCCCCTTGGGAGGACTTCATCCATTCCCTCACAATGTTGCCTCATCACGGTACACAATGTCTTGATTAAGGATGGTAGGACCCGGCGTAGGAAACATTACACCAGCATTTATCAACAATGACCATTACATCACTAACCAACATGACGTACAATAAAGTGTAGGTCTTACTTCCAGTTTTTAATACACGTTGTAAGTTATATAGAGGACATAGAATTAACAAATTTGTTCTTGTATATAAAAAAAAGTTCATCCAAAGCTCTAGGAACTTTTCACCGACACAAAAGCTCTTAAGTATGTCTTACAAGTGTCTGGTTAAACACTCAAGTCAAACGCTCACCAACACTAAAGATTTAACCTCTAAACAAAACTATGACTGGTTCTCACTACATCATTATTATCGTTCATCATCACCTCTCCATCAGCTGACACTTAAATAAACAAATAGTAAATGTCTTTATCACAATACAACTGTACAGAGGTCGTGATGTTTACAGTATTCTACGTGCTACCTTTTTCTACTGTCGAAAAAGTGCACCAAAATATTATATTGTTTCAGCATTGTTCTTCTAAAATGGTCAATATTTAGATAAATTCTTTTAAACAATTATTTATTTTGGTTTAACGTGACAAGGTGAATGTTTCCCACACTCACGCACCCTAACACACACACACACACACACACACCCACCCTCGCCTCACAGGGTAGATAATAATACAATGATTTCTGCTTGTTCAACAGTTATATATAATATATAAATATAAATTTATTTATATACACTAAGTTCCCTGAGATCCATTCGTCAGTCCCCCAGCGTGATCACCTGTACCTCCTAACACTCTCTCTCTCTCTCACACACACACACACACACACTAAAATTTCGATATATTAACAGTAAGTTACCAATGTTTATGATACATACACCCTAAAATATACACACAATTGTCTTTATACACACATCCACAAAATTCAATAACTAATGTTAAGTCCAAAATACATAAGACAGTTTATACAGTACTTCAAGGATACAAGTTATGTTTTGTAAATATACATTACAGTGTATACCCAAAATGCAAATATTTGTGTATATACAGTGAAGAAGTAAATTTGTGTATACTTTTTTAAATAGACTTTGTTGCGTATATATCACAATGGGTTTGTTTTAGATTGTAAAATATACAACAGTTGACAGCGTTGAGAGGAGCAGTTAGGTGTACAAGGAACACACTTTTCAGACGGACTTACACGAACACTGACACATCCAGCAGTGTTCTGAAGGTGCACACATTTAATGCACAAGCTGATTTATGTGTACACTACAGCTCTTGTGCACACTACATCTCATGTGTACACAGTACTTTGTCTGTACATATCAATGTGTACACAGCAACTCATCTGTACACGTTTCATCATGTGCATATAACAGTTCATATGCATATTGATTTGTGTACGCAGCAGCCATGTACACAGATCCAACGTTTATCTACACATGAAAAATGTGCACACAGCAGCTCATATACACACACACATCGACGTTTACTTACACAAGAATGAAAAAAATGAATCCAACTTAAGCAAACCCACACTGTCACGTGACCCACACCACAATACCACTGTCACGTCGTCATTAGCTGAGGGAGGAGGAGGTGGTGAGGGGGTGAGGGAGGAGTTGGTGAGGGGGAGGGGGTGAGGATTAGACTGGGTAAGGGACAGGGGTGAGGGGGAGGGGGTGAGGGGTAGAGGGGGTGAGGGGTAGAGGGGGTGAGGGGGAGGGGGTGAGGGGTAGAGGGGGTGAGGGGCAGAGGTCAGAGAGTGAGGGGATGACAGTAGCATCGCTGGAGTCTACAGTAACAGTAGAGGCAGTGCTATCTATCAAGTGCCAGGGTGAGGCTTGGACACAGCTAACATGGCACCACACACACACAGACAGTGCCAGTAGTAATGTCATTAGTGGTACACCTGATGTGATGACAAGAGAGTGACCAAGCTGCTTCCTCGATACACCTTAAATAATAAAACCCACAAAATAACACAGACAGCCAGAATATTACTTAACTTCCTCGAGTCAATCAGTCACTCCCTCACACATCATATGCTGTACGTACAGGAAAGAAACATACATAGATACATACACACAACACTGATAAAAGTCCTCGTTAAAAGAAGATAATAATACCAAATAATTAATAATTCACTCATAAATAACCACTTGATGTTGACAAACTTTCTTCCAACTATCAATTAACAACAACAACACGAGAACTTGTCTGTAAATAACACAGCCTAAAGTTTACTATCATGGGTGACAAGTTGGTGTACGTGTGTGTGTGTGTGTGTGTGTGTCTGTTTAATTACCCTCACGCTGTACAGGTGTTTGTGGTGACAGATGGAGACCCCCTTGAAAGAGGAGGAGGGGGGGAAGAGAGAAGAGAAGGAGGGAGGGATAATGAGGGGAAGAGAAGGAGGAAGGGTCTATGTTTTTGTTATGTCATTGGAACACAACGCAGTGACGTGACCCAACAAAAATAACTGGTTGGAGGCGTCATAAGCTGCCATAGTGAAGTGTTGTGTCTTGGCTGTATCGTTGCTTCATAGTCAGTCTTGAGTCGCTGGCATGATAGTGATGAAGGGTGTGGTGGTAAAGGGTCTGGTGGTGAAGGTTATGATGGTGTAGTAGTGGTGGTATGATTGTGATGGGTTGAGATGCTAGGTATTGTGGTGGTGGTGTTGTAGTGGTGAAGGGTGTGATGTGGTGGTGGTGTAGTGGTGAAGGGTGTGATGTGGTGGTGGTGTAGTGGTGAAGGGTGTGATGTGGTGGTGGTGAAGGGTGTGGTGGTGATGGGATGGAGTGGGGGGTGATTGTGGTAAGAAGGGTGGTAGAAGTAGTTGTGGGTTAGTGTAGGGCATTAGGAGGGAGTAATTGTGGTAGAGGGGGGTGATGATTGTGGTAGAACAGGGGGGGGGTAGCGTGTTGTTAGAGTAATGATGGTGGTAGTGGATAAATAAGACAAAATACAATGAAAATTAAAACGGGAATGAATGAATGAATGAATACGTGTGTGTGTGTGTGTGTGTACAACAGTGAATTAAAACAACCAAGCACCTCTCGCATAGTTGTCCCCTGTAGAGTATAATTAGTCCACTGTGAATCTAATTAGTCCTTCAAGGGGGCTAATAAGTCCACCGTGGAGCTAATTAGGCTTCTAAAGGGGGCTAATTAGTCCTCTAAAGGGGCTAACCAACGCCCCCGAAAGTCCCAAGACTCTACACAGGGTCGAGGACTCTACAGACTCTCCTGACAGATCTTACACGTGATAGCTAATGGAAGTAGATGTGCTAGTAGATGTAGATATTGCTTAAGTTGGAAGCTAGTAGTAGAACTAGCTAGTAGACAAAGATGTGGTAGATAGCAAAGTAGACATGGTACATAAAAGACATACACGAAGCTAGTAGACGTAGACATGGCGGTAGATGTTTGTAGCTAGCATACATAGACAATACGTAGCTAGCATACAGTATTTAGACATGACGTACTATAACTAGCAGGCATGTGTAACTAGTAGATATACAGCTAATAAGACATGTAATTAGTAAAACAGTTAGCTAATAGACATAGTTAGCTAATAGACATGGTTAGCTATTAGCCATATTTAGCTAGTAGACATAGTTAGCTAATAACAGCCACAGTTAGCTAATAGCCAAAGTTAGCTAGTAGACATCGTTAGCTAATACCCCATAGTTAGCTCATAGCAACAACTAGCTCATATACATAGCTAGCCAATAGCCATAGCTAGCTAACAAACATAATTAGCTAATAATAGAAACAGCTAGCTAATAGACAGTCATCTAATAGCCATAGTTTAGCTAATAGCCACATTTAGCTAGTACAATAGACACAGTTGGCTAGTAAACGTAGATGTGCTTGAGCTGGTATCGAAGGTTCTCTGGGATGGTGGTGTCATGGTATTCAGGCTTCTTGAAGATCTTCTGTCCAGCCTTGTGGAGAACATGACGAAGGTGTCGGTGCCACTCTGGTCGTGGCTCCGTAGGGAACATTATCGCCTGGTAGAGAAGAGGGAGGAGGAGAGTTAGTGTTGGTTTGGGGGAGAGGGAGGAGAGGGGAAAGAATTAGTGTTTGAGAGAGAGAGAGAGAGAGAGAGAGAGAGAGAGAGAGAGAGAGAGAGAGTAATAAGACTTAATAAGGATTAAGATATTACAAAAATAAGCCGAAATAAGGATAATAATGATACTAATAAGCCATATCAAGGTATAAAATAATGAGGAATACTTGTATGACAACACAGGGGCCACCATAGCCGTATTTCCGCCATGTTGCCAACTACTCGGCCGTGACATTTATTGGGGTAAAAAATGAGGAAGTTTTACCTTTCACACGATATTACCTGTTTTGCCCCCACAAGTTTATATCACCTTACCTGTCCTGGGCTACCTGTCTCACACCACCTGGTATAATGTTACTCTACCTGCTGAAGACGTCATCAACTGAATCAATTGACTTACACTTGTTTATATACCTGTGTTGTTTATATACCTGAGTTGTTTATATACCTGTGTTATTTATATACCTGTGTTGTATATACCTGCATTTATATACCTGCATTGCTTATATACCTGCATTGTTTACAGTATCTACGTTGCGTATGCGTGGCTAGTCAACCAATGTAAACTGGTATTTCCTCTCGTATATCCAAACAGTATTGATGTCACGATGAAGTGATGACATCACTTCTTCCTGCTGCAAATGACCCACTATCTATGACCTCTGACCTCTCCCCCCCCAAATTCACAAAGAAGGTCATCCTAGTACACAAGTGACCTGCTGGCCTAGACGAGATAATGATAGTCTTGATGCCTGTTATTAGAGGTGATTCATAGCGGCTGCCACGTACGATAATTTACCCAAAGATTAATTCTGTTCAAGACGAGCCAGAGAAAGAGAGGGGGAGGGTAGAGAGAGGGGGGGTAGAGAGAGGGGTAAAGAGAGGCGGTAGAGAGGGGGGTAGAGAGAGGGGTAGAGAGAGGGGGAGGTAGATAGAGAGAGGGGTAGAGAGAGAACCACCACTCTTTACTCATCTTTCTCAACATACGTGAAAAAAAAGTCGGTAAACTTCTCTACCCTTCAAGTAAACATTAAATAAACTTTAGGTAATTATAATTATCGTGTTTAAATATTCATGTTTCTTAATATTTTGACAACGTTTTTTAATTACACTTTTTAACGAGTTTCTTTCAATTTTCTTATATATCCTATTTTCTTAATTTTGCATTGTGCCTTTTGTACAATTATATTTACACAAGGACGCGATATCTAGTCTCAGTTAATTGACCATTATATTAACAAGGACACAAGAGTAAATGTGATTTTTTTATCAATTATTTTTTAACACTGACGACGCCTAAATCACTCAAAGGGTTTAGATTCCCTCTCCCACACACTATAGGAGACGAACCAACAGACGGACAGACACACAGACAGACACACAAGGTAAACACGACAACTTGAAACTAAATAAAACAAAAGCAAAATGTCTCTGTTACAACCAGACATTCAAAATGGTGGAAAAAACGGCCGCCAGTGTTAAATTTTTTCAACATATCTAAAGAAAATAAATTAAGAAAGGTTTTAAAAATTAATATAAAAGTGAATTAAAAGTTTTTAATTTTTTGTTTTTGTTCGTGACTTGTGTTGTGGTAATGACACACACACACACACACACACTAGCAAGGTGGACTAGGGAGGGAGCCAGCAGCAACACATTAGAGTCAATACCTGGACAACACCTGGTCACGGTCGACACGTTAACAATTAAGGAGGGGCACGGGGGTGGAGGAGGCTGCAGTGGGAGCGGGTAAACAAGGCGAAAGATTACAAGGAAATAGTGTTAGGAATGATGACAAAACTAAATTAGACGGAGTTTAAAACTAAACGCGGTAAGGGAAGGACTCAGAACACGACTAACTTAAATGTATACTACGCGAACAGTAGAAGTATGAGAAACAAAATGGATGATATTAAGGCCTTGGTATGTACGGAAGAAATCGATATAATTGCATTCACTGAAACATGGATCAACCTAGACACACGTGAATTACCAGTCGAATACCAAATTGCGGGTTACAAACTGTTCCATACCGATAGGCAGACCAGGAAAGGAGGCGAGTAGCAATCTATGTTAGGGATAATCTGAAGTGTGAAATAAATAAGGAAATAAAAACTGAGAGGAATACAGAAACAATTTGGATAGAATTAAGCGACGGTCGGGAAAAACTAATCACAGGAGTAATATATAGACCCCCAATCTTGATAGCGTCAATGAGCGACTTATCTGGGATGAAATGCGCAGGGCTTCCATACACAACAAAGTCTGTATAGTAGGCGACTTTAACCTTGGCCAAATAGATTGGACTGTCCTTACGGGTAACTCAGAATCAGAGGATTTTCTCGAGACGATCCAGGACTGTTTCCTAAGTCAACATATAACCGAACCCACACGGGGTAATAATATACTGGATTTAGTTCTGTCGAACAGAGAAAACCTCATTAGCAATGTCGAGGTAGGGAACGAACTTGCAAACAGCGATCACAAAGAAATTCGATTCCAATTAGATTTTCAGGGCAGACGTAAGGAAAATTCCACTAAAGTACCAGATTTCAGAAGGGCAAACTTTGACAGTTTAAAGAGGCAGCTGAGAGAGGGGGTGTCGCGCTTGGCCGTGAACCTGACAGATGACACCGACCTGATAACGAGATCAGAGATTGCCGAGTTCCACGACAATTTAAATAGTGAGTTACTTAATGAGGCACAAAGGCAGAACATACCATACAAAAACTCAGATCAGACAACAATGACCCTAAATGGATAAATAATTATTTAAAGAACATCATTGGCCAAAGGAAGGCTATAGGTAGAAGGATAAATCGTGGCGAAATTCACCTCCGGGACTATTATAGGGTATTGGCGAGTAGGGTTAAAACCGAGATAAGGAAAGCAAAGAGGAATAATGAGGTAAGGATAGCAAGGGAGGCGAAGACAAACCCCAAAGGATTCTACCAAATGTATCAAACTAATACACGAGAAAAGATTGGACCAATACGGTCAGACTCCGGCGAGCTCACTGATAACGACGGAGAAATGAGCAATAATATTTTTCAACAGTTTTCACCACCGAAAATTTAAACATGATACCCGAGGCACCGACTCTATTCAGAGATAGTGAAGAAAACAAATTAAGTGAGATAGTAGTGACTAGTAACGATGTTAGTAAGCAAATAGACAAACTAAAGCCTAATAAGTCACCTGGTCCCGATGATATATTTGCCAGAGTATTAAAGGAATGTAAGGAAGAGCTTAGTATGCCCTTAGCAAAGTTGTTTAACATGTCCTTAAAAACAGGTGTAGTACCAGAATCCTGGAGGATAGCGAATGTAATACCGATTTTCAAGAAGGGGATAGATCACTATCCTCTAACTACCGCCCAATCAGTCTAACATCAATAGTAGGCAAATTACTGGAAGCAATCATTTCAAACTCTATTCGAAATCACCTGGAGAAGCACCGATTGATCAATGATTCCCAGCATGGCTTCACAAGCGGACGTTCTTGCCTAACTAATCTATTAACATTCTTTTCATCAGTTTTCGAATCAGTGGACGAGGGGCACAATTATGATGTGGTATATCTCGACTTTAGCAAAGCCTTCGACAGAGTCCCCACGAAAGACTAATTAGAAAGGTAGAAGCTCATGGCATCAAAGGTGACATCCTTAAATGGATTAGGGCGTGGTTACAGGACAGGAAACAGCGAGTGAGCATTAACGGCACTAAGTCCCATTGGAGCAACGTCACAAGTGGAGTTCCCCAAGGCTCAGTACTTGGACCATTATTGTTTATTATATACATAAACGACATAGATATCGGCATAGACAGCAACATAAGTAAATTTGCTGATGACACTAAAATAGGACGTGTTATCAAATCTGACGAGGACTCGGCAAAACTACAGGAAGATCTAAACAAATTTTTCCAATGGTCTGAAAAATGGCAGATGAAATTCAATGTCGACAAATGTAAAGTACTCAGTATAGGAGATGTAAACAGGGAAACCAGATACCAGATGAACAACGATGCCATAGAGAAATCCGACTGCGAGAGAGATTTAGGAGTAATGATAAGTAGGAACCTTAAGCCAAGTAAACAAAGTGTTTTTGCTCGTAACAAGGCTAATAAAGTACTTGGGTTCATACAAAGGAGTGTTAGTTACAAGACTAGCGAGGTCATCCTAAAACTGTATCTTGCTCTTGTGAGACCACACCCGGATTACGCAGTTCAGTTCTGGTCACCGTATTACAGAATGGATATAGAATCCTTGGAAAGAATTCAGAGGAGAATGACAAGACTAATCCCGGGCATTAGGAACCTTGAGTATAGAGACAGGTTAAAGCATCTTAATTTGCACTCCCTCGAGAGACGTAGAGCCAGGGGCGACCTGATAGAGGTGTATAAGTGGAAGGCAGGGCTAAACAAAGGGGACATTACAAAGGTACTCAAATTATCCAACCAGGAGCGAACTCGTAACAATGGTTTTAAATTAGACAAATTTAGATTTAGGCGTGAAATAGGTAAACACTGGATTGGAAACAGAGTAGTGGATGAATGGAACAAGTTACCAAATATCATAATTAACTCGAATACGCTGAATTGCTTCAAACATAGGTTGGATGCTCATATGAGCAATAGGGGTTGGGTGTAAACGGGACTGCCCAGTAGGGGCCAATAGGCCCGCTGCAGTTTCCTCCATTCTTATGTTCTTATGTACCTGAACGGACCTAGAATATGACTCACCATGAGGTCACACCAAGGTAACGAGGTCCGACCCTATATACCCTCCACGGCCCATAAGGAACAGGTTAAAGGTAAGTGATAATAAAACCCAATAAAACTCTACCTGGGTCTGGCCTCCCACCACTCGCCCAACTGTATGATTAGGTACTATTTTACAGCTGGGTCGGCTAGGAGCACCCCGAAGGACACCCGAACAAAGATATATGGACACCCGAACAAGGACATTATCCGGACAACCAAACGTACCCATACCAACCCAAGTCTATCCCGGAACCCTACAGTCGTGTTTGGGTAGTTTAGGTACACACGTTTAGTACCTACGTGTGTGTGTGTGTGTGTGTGTGTGTGTGTGTGTGTGAAGTCAAGTTCATACGCACAAATTTTTCCGCGATTTTAGGCTCAGCGTCGAAGATGTCCTGGAAGGTGATGTGTTGTGGTGGAGTCCGTGACGCTGACGGTGACGACGGCGGTGACGTCCACGAGAAGCTGGACGAAGGCGAGGAGCATGTAGAAGAGGCACAAGAATCGTCCCAGAGGGAGCTGAGGCCGCTGTGGTAGGAGGCCGAGTTGAGGGCACTGAGACCGCTGTGGCAGGAGGCCGTGCTGAGGGCACTGAGGCCACTGTGGCAGGAGGCTGAGCCAAGGGTACTAAGGGAAATGAGGCAGGAGGCTGAGCTGAGGGCACTGAGGCCGCTGTGGCAGGAGGAGGAGTTGGGTAGCAACTGATTGTGGGAGGAGGAGCGGCTCCATGTAGGTACTCTGAGAGACTTGCGTATTCTGACACTGAGGCGGCGAAATGGTTCCTCTCTCCTCGCTGCTCGACGCACTTCCTCGGCCACGCTGTCGTCCAGGGCGAGACGCTCCGGACGCTTGAGTTTGACCGGCCGAGTCTTGGTCGACGTTTTGTTCGGCCTCTCGGAAGAGGAACTCCGCCGCACGAGGAACAGCTGAAGGCTAGACTTCCTCTTTTCTGTTGACTTGCTGTTGCTGCTACCTGTTGTAGTGTCAGGAGGCACGAGACTGGAGCTTCTCTGCTGTTGCCGACGCGAGGATCGTTGAAAAGCTAAGTCTTCCAGCCCAGTGACTCGTGTGAACATAGAAGAATACAGCTTGCTGGATCTCTGGAATGGAGAATCTTCCAGGCCGGTGGGTCGTGTGTACATGGAGCAATACTGTTTACTTCCTCTCTGGAAGTGGGAACTGTTGACGGAGGCTCTCTGTGTGGGCGGCGTGGGAGGGGACATGAAGGGGGACGATGGTAGATAGTGGATGGGCTGGGTAGTAGACACTCGTCGCTGGAAGGCTGACTGCTGACTCGGGCTGGTCGGCCACTCAAACTTGGTGCACTGGATGGGGAGCAGCATGTCGAGGTTCCCGGAGTGACTCGCTACCTGGAAAGATTGATGGTGAATGGCGCCCGTCTTACGCTGCCACCGCTGGGAGGCGCGACGAACAAACTCGGGGTCGTTGGGGGACTGGTTCTCCTGGTCTGCAAGCTCTTGCTCAAAAGCTGAGGGTGTCTCATCCATGGGCTCCTGGCTGACGGATTTTCCATTGAGAGTTAAGTGAGGCAACAGTGGCGCCACAACTCTGTTAATGTACTTCTTTTTCAACACTTTTGGACTTGTGATTTCCTTTCTCCTAGACGGAGCGCCCAGTGATTCGTCACTGTTAGATGTGGGGACCTGATGAACAGGGGAGGACTCCGCTCTGGGCTTTGGGCTGACGCTTCTGTCTCTCACCGTCGCCTTTGGACCAGTTGTCAGGCCAATTTTTCTAGCAATTTCCTTTTTTATCATCCGAGGACTAAACGACCTTTTCTTCTTGCGTGGTGCACCAGGGGAGGTGGACGACACTTCGCCTTCGGAGGCTAGTGAGAGCGTGTGCTCCAGAGACAGGTGGTCGGGGCCTGTGTGGTCCGGCAGCCCTTGTTCAAAAGGTGAGGGTGACCCGGCCTGATCATCCACATTGATGCACGTTCCGTTCACAGTCAATAATGGCAGAGAAACCTGAACAAGATATTCAGTTTTTGACTGTTCACGTCTGGCCGCTGCCTTTTTTTCTTTGTCTGAATTAGCTAGAGACGACGTCACCGTCTCGCCTTCAGGAGCGGTGGTGGGGTCCAGCTGGTCGAGGGAGGATTGGTCAATAAGATCTTGGTGATGACGTGAAGCGGCAGCAGGAGCGTCACTCACCGGGCTGCTGTTAATCATCAGCTGCGGGAGCGGCGGCACAACAACTTTACGAAGGTATTTCCTCTTTATTCCTCCAGGACTGGCCGCCTCTTTCCTCTTGCAGGTAACACTCGGAGACGCTTCTGACCCGGGCAGAACGTCGTCGTCAGCAGGTGTCCTGACGATGTGTCGCTGGGCTGGGGGTGTCATAGGAGGGTGGCAGGAGAGTGACACACTGCCCTCTTGGTCGCCGGCTGAGGACGACCCGACTCTCGACTCCTGGTCCACAGTCATCTTGGGAAGCGGTGGCACGAAGATTTTACGTAGATATTTTCTCTTGAACATTCCAGGACTCATGGCGTCCTTTCTCTTAGGCGGACCATCTTCAGACGGAGACATGGTCAACACTTCACCATCACAGACCGTCATGGTGGCCGGCACAAAAGGAAGGTTCTACTCACACAGAAAAACTCTTCCTCAGTAGCTCACACTCGAGCCCTGTAAGGCTTCCACCACTGAGTATTATTATAGTCCTCGTGGTGATCCTCAAAAAGTGCAGCAAATGTTAAAGTGGTACAGTTAGTGTTAGTAGTGGGTGGCACTAGAGGCGGGCAACACTCCCAGGGCCGGTAAGGCTCTTTTACTCAGAGTATGTAAAGTACAGTATATGTAACATGAGTCTAGGAACACAAACACTGAGTTAGTTGCGGCCGCTGCTGATGTCTTCACCAACACTCGGCTACAGTATGTTAGAGCCACGCACCGTCCGCTCCCTGCCACCACTACACCACCACGCCGCACACCTGAGAGTAGGTGCATGGCCTCACCGCCTTATATACTGCGGCCATGGCTCAGCGCGCGCGCACACACACCCCTTACCATCTTACGCACACACGAATACACACCTAACCATCTTACACACACACGAACACACACCTCATCATCTTGCACATTCACGAACACACACCTTACTAGCTTACACACGAACGCACACTGACACACATACAGACACAGACGCACACACAGAAACAGATGCACACACAGAAACAAATGCACACACAGAAACAGATGCACACACAGAAACACACACACACACACACACTGTCATATAGTCCAAACTCTCCCCCACAAGGGCCCGCTGCACCCCCAAAAAAGTAGTTTACAGCTGAAACTCACAACAGGAGAACTTTTCTTAAGAAATTCCCGAGGTGTGACGTCACTTCCTCTGAGCCTGAAAGAGAGAGAGCGACGGACTGGCTAGCTGGTCTGGCGCCACTATGGAGGAGGGGAAGGAAGAGGAGGGAGAGTGGAGGGGGAGGGGGGGCCATCACGAGCCTGGCACATGATCCATTCCACAATTACGTCTTCTTCTTCTCACCATCACCACCATCTTCCATTCTGTCTCTTTTTAACTCTCTCATCTGTCGTCTCGTTTTTTCCTTCCTTCTTCTCTCCCTCTCTCTCTCTCCAACAGTCTTTCCCTCTCTGGTTGTGGGTGAGACAGAGACGACTCAGTCCTCTATTATTATTGTTGTTGTGGAGGTGACCCTTACCTGCCCCTCCCCCAACCCTCCCCCAGTTCTCCTCCCAAGGGTGTACGTGACGTCACAGAATATCGTCTACAGAACACGATTATTTGCTATTTTTCTCTATGGACAGATGACGTCACCGAGGCCAGCTGAGGCCAGGCAGAGGAAAATAAACAGGTATGGATAGATTAATAGATAGATACATAGATAGATAGATATAGATTATTTTTAGTAAAGTCGTCATACATGTTTACATTGGTTCATCATGTACAGTCACGATCCCTGAGATATTCAGACTCGTGAATCCGAAACATTTATGGACAGAATAATGCATCAGTCTACTGCTCCGGGTTCACAGGTCTGAATCTCGGGGTTCGTGGTTCAGGGGGAGAGGCGAACGGGACTTTTGAGGGTCACTGTACGTTGACAATACAGGTAAGTAGACAATATGGATAGACAAAAAGGTATACAGGCAATATACATAGACAAAGCAGGTATACAGACAATATACATAGAGAGTACAAGTTTATAAACGATATACATGGACAATACAGGTATACATACATAGACAACACAGATATACAAACAATATACACTCTAGCACAGGTAAACAAACAAAACACATAGACAAATACAGGTATACAAACAATGGTAAACAATAAGTTGATTTAACCAAGGATGTAAAGATAAATAATTTAAAAGATAATTATATTCCATTGTTTACCAGGCTCTTAATGTGTGTTGGGGGGTGAGGGAGGGAGAGTGGGGGAGAGGAGAGGAAGGAGGGAGGGGGGGGAGGGAGGGGTGGGAGGGGGAGTGTAGACTGACAACACTTAAGGATGACGAGTAGACTGACATCATTTGAAGAGAGAAAGTTGACACCACCACCATGACATCATCCAACAGTTGCTGACACCCACAAGTTCCATCATCAACACCACCATCAACACCACTATCCCCACCACTATCGCCATCCTAACTGCTATATACACACAGGTTCTCTCAGCGTAATAACAAGCTCTTCATTGTGTCTTGTACCAAATATTATCAAAAACTTTCTGTGGTGCTATTACTATGATTCACAACATCAGTACACACGCGATCATTTCCCCTGTGTGTGTGTGTGTGTGTGTGTGTGTGTGTGTGTGTGTGTGTGTGTGTGTGTGTGTAAGACGGTCAGGGGACATCTTACCTTCATCTCACACGAAGGAGGAAGGACACGGCCGAGAGAGGAAGAGTAGGTGCGGTTTCTTGGTGGTAACAAAAGTATTTCACAACAGTACCTTTAGGTTCCTCAGGGTCACTGTAGATGGCGCTCAGACCCGTAGATAGTCAACTACAGAGCTGTGTGTGTGTAGATCTATAGTGTGTGAACTAGACTCACTAGAGTACTTACTTAAACATCTTGAGTACGACGATTTAACCCGGTGGACGATGGTTTAACCCCTTGAGAACGATGACTTTAACCCCTTGGGTGCGATGATTTAACTTCTTGAGTACGTGCTTAATACAGAATACATAAAACAACAACAACTAACAACAGCAAACAACAAACACAAGAGATACAACAATAAGGGACCTGCACACACACACACACACACACACACACACACACACACACACACACACACACACACACACACACACGCAGTGAACTTAGCGTGTGTTAGGGTCAACGAGGTTTCTCCAGTCATGGCTAAAACTCACCTGCAGGCTTGTAGGACTCCTACGCTTGGCCAGCGCCGCGGCAGGCAGACAGGCAGGCAGGGAAGGAAGAGGGAGGGCAAGGAAGGGCAGGGAGGAGGCAGGTAGGGAAGGGAGGGGGACAGGGAGGGAGGCATGCTCGGAAAGAGGGGGGGAACGAAGACAGGGGGAAGGCAAGCAGAGAGAGAGAGAGTGTGAAGGTAAGATGGATGGCCTTCTCACACTTATACAGAACCGTCATTAAATACTTCAAACCCCCCCCCCATACACTCAAAACAACTTTTAAAACATAACGTCATCGAAGTTTGCAGCATAAAGACAACCACCAACAACTGACTGACTCTCTGCGTCACACACACACACACCTCGTACTATAAATGCATCTGATTTGTGTATTACCAAATTACTACGGATCACCTGAAGAATCTCTACCCCAGCTTATTTCACCTAACCTAACCTTCACTTTTTAACGATACATTGGGTTCTTAATCGAGCGGATGTGAGACGTCGAGAATCTATCCGTGTTTGAGAACAAGAGCAAACATTGATGGCTGAAAGGACCCTGGAAAGACCTTGGAAGGACTTTGAAAGGACCCTGAAAAAACGCTAAAAGGACCATGAAAGAACCCTGAATGGACGCTGGAAGGACGCTGGAAGTACCAAAATAGGACGCTGAAAGGACCATGAAAAGATCCTGGAAGGACCATGAAAAGACGCTGGAAGGATCATGAAAGGACCCTGGAAAGCACAACGTGGCAACTTGACTGGCTGCATGTTTTCATGGCCTAAGGGTTGCCGCCATCTTATCCGACGCTGGTACGGCGACACCCTGCCATACCCACCCTCCTATACCATGCAACACCGCAACACCCGTCTCCACCCTGCAACACCCTCCTATACCCTGCAATACCCATCCCGCTACACCCGCCTCCACCCTCCTACACCCTGCGACACCCTACAACACCCACCCTGTAACAAGTTAGTCCAGCAGAAACACCAAGGCTGTGTATTCTCAACTAACTGAAAATAGTGAAATGTTGACAGGTGTGAGTCGTCATTAATTATCCACCTGTTGTACGTTCACCTTCTCTGGCTCACGAGTGTGTTCTGGACCCCAGCAGTGTGTTGACCAAGTACCAAGGGGAAAGTCCTGTGTGTCATGTGAGGGCCTGACTGGTACTGTCATGCGGTGGTCATACTGTCATAGAATATTCTTACTGCCTGTCAGTTTTTACCTTCACACCTGTCCTATAATTTGGTAGAGAAACTTGGGATTTTATTGTTGCCTACAAAATGCCAAAAGCTGAGAAAAAGACATTGACTTTAACTGGTCAGTCACTTGGCTTATAAAAACACAGTGATTGTCTAATTGATCAGTCATATGGCTTTTAAAACAAGGTGGTGACTGTAACAAGAACTGGAGTATGACTGTAAATAAAGCAGACCAGTTAGAGTGGGACTTGGAAAGATGTCCTTCACCTTCTGAGGCTGAGGTACTGAACTAAAACTCTCTCTGTCTGTCTGTCTCCCAAACCACACACACACACACACACACACTTGATGGGTCAGACATAACCTGGAAATCCCCGCCGCCGCCACAAACAGGTTCCCCACTAACACTTCCATCACCTGCTATTACAGCACTTAGTGTGTGTCTGTGTGACTGTCTTGAATATTATCTATCTATCTATCTATCTTTCTGTCTATCAATATATACAGTATATCCATCTGTATCTCTTTATATATCGCCCTAACACCTCCATCGCACGCTTGAAGACCTCTTACCAATGGTGTGTGACTATTAGTGACTCTCTCTCTCTCTCTCGTCTTCCCAGAGGACCTAGAAAATTCTTTAATTGATAATTATTTGAGAATCACAAACTTGTCGTGCAGGATTACACAGCCCGGACCACCACCACTTACACCCTCACTTCCACTACACCACCACAACCACTACACCACCAGCACCCTCACTTCCACTACACCACCACAACCACTACACCACCAGCACCCTCACTTCCACTACACCACCACAACCACTACACCACCAGCACCCTCACTTCTAGCATCACCACACGACCACTACCACAAACGAGGCGAGAGTGTGGAAGGCCAGTCAACAGGTAAAAGCAGCCAGTACTTATCTGTCCGCCGTCAATATCATCAGCCAACACATCAAGGAAGTGAACTTTTTTTAAAACTATACTCGGGTGATCTGGACAAGTTCTCTCTTCTGATAATATATTCATGATCATTTCCTCTCTTATTAAAACTTGTAAGAGCAAGATGGGCGAGGTTATGACGCTGACGGGGAGAGGGGTGGAGTGGGGGAGTTAGGTTGAGAAGTGAGGGAAGTAAAGGAGAGTGAGGTTGAGAAGTGAGGGAGGAGTAAGGTTGACAGGTGAGGGAGAGTGAGGGTGTGAGAGGGAGACAGGTGAGGAAGAGAAGTGAGAGGGGTGAGACAGGATTCATTTACATTCAGTTACCATTGGTGTTGTAAATTCTCTCTTGTATATGTTAACCCTTTGAGCACGACGACATAACCCCTTGAGTACAACGTCACCGTACTCAAACAGATCACTCGGAGGATAATCTTGGAGTAACACCTTCAACTGTACTCCGGGAGGCTGGGGGGCAACTACTGCCCTTCAACAGCATTAAAACCTTTAGTTATAACTCAAGTCATTCAGTACATTATTTCCTACACATGATCGAGGATTATCTTCAAGGATGACATCACTGGTGTGTGGGCGTCTGCCAGGTGGGTGAGGAGGAGAGGAGTCCCCCCCCACCACCTGACAGCCTCAATAGGTGAGAAGCTTTTGTGAGGTAATTTAGAGGTCTTAGTGGTTACCAGGTGTGTGTGTGTGTAGAGTCATGCAGGCCCCCGCAAAAGTAATTATTTTCAAGGATCGTGTATTGCGTGTGTGTGTGTGTGTGTGTTTTCTTTTCAGTTGCGACAATCTTGCCTTCGGCGTGTGAGGTGAGGTGAGGTATGGTTAGGTATGGTTAGGTATGTTTGTAAGCGTGTCAGTAATCAACCTCACAAAACTTGGGACATTCACAGGTTTTTCTCTGTCACAACACCCCCACTATCTCCTTGAACTGACTAGCCACCAATCACGAGCCGCCAATCACCAGCCACCACGACCTCATACTTGCAAAATCAGTCTTCATTTTTCATATTCTGATTACCTGAAGATTAGAAACCTCTCCCCAGCTTAGTTCACCTGATAATGAAACACCTTAACGCTACCTGGAGGAGTTAGGTGTGTATGTGTGAATTTCTCCAAGGTGACTGCGCTTTGGTTTGGCCAGGATATGCGGGCGTTGGGTAGGGTACGGGAGATGGTAGGGTACGAGAGAGGGTAGGGTACGCTGTTACCTGTCGTGTCATGTACCTCGCTGTTACCCTATGACACAGCACTAACGTAATGTGTCAAGATATTTTTGTGTCATACCGCTATACCGTTATGAGTGTTGTGTCATATACCGTATCATGAGTGATGTGTCATATACCAGGGTTCAGAGGAGGGAGGGTTCAAGGGAGGGTTCAGGGGAGAGGGTGAGGACAGTAGGCGGAGGATCAAGAGAGTGATTTAAAAAAGTATAGACAAAGGTTCAATACAAGCAGGTCGGGGTTCAAAACAATCAATAAAGGTTCAGAATATGGACATCTGGAGTTTAAACCAATCACTAAAGGTTTCAAAACAAGAGTCAAAACGATCAATAAAGGTTCAAAAACAAATTGGGAGATGATGATAAGGTTTAGATGGCGGTGAAGGTTCAAATGAAGTAGGTGGCCGGTGTAGCTTTCGTGTGGCTTCAGCCCCTTCGTGTCAGTGCTGGAGGGGACACAGACAGACAGACAAATATGCGCTCCGTCCAATATTATGATGTATATTACACCCTAGCAGTGACGTGTTGGGGTGTATGTGGCAAGTTACATGACAGACACACACACACACACCAGATGGCCCCATCGTGTACTAACATAAACCAAATCTAACTTTAACCTACTTTAACTTTAGGGTGGTAGACGAGTGGAACAAGCTTTGCAACTCTGTAGTAGGTGCTGGAACGCTGGAAAGTTTTAGAAGGAGGCTAGATAGATTCATGGATGATAGAGAGTGGTTGTAACTGTAAACAGAAGCTGCCATGCACAGGCCAACCGGCCTATTGCAGACTCCTTATTTTCTTATGTTCTTAATCTAACCTAATCTAACACAACGCTAACCTAACCTGTCGCTGTAAATACATAACTAGGAGTAAATATTCGAGTCATCTTCTCAGTAAGACAGTCAACAGCGATAACCTTAACTCGGGATGAATCATGGACCCCCGCGCCCTCTCCAGACGCCATTTTACATGACGTAAACCTCACACAATACCTAACTTACTCCCGGACATAATATAACACAAGCAGTAAGCCTCTTTTGGGATGAATTAGCAGGGAATTTTCGCCTTAAAGAGAGATTGTGTGTTGAATATCTTTTGCCTCGTCATCAACGTATCTTTCTTTCCCTGGGATGAAAAGCGATATTGTAAAGTCCAAGACGTATTAACTTTAACCTTTTAGTAAGGACAATAACTTTTCTTTTAGTTATTACGAAATTTTCAACTATTTTCTTTTGTTATATTAATTTGTTTTAAAGTAAAATAAATTTGGCTGGTGTTGTAGTTATTGTTATTTGTGAAACTGACATACTGTATTAAGGTTCAGTTTTTGTTCATCCTGTGAGAAAAATGACCAGGTGTTATTTGTCTCTGCTTGATAAACTGTTATCTGAGAAATCCGGTTTATAGTAATGCTCTCTCTTTGTTTAATTCCCTCAACTACGACGACTTGAGTACGATAACGCAACCCCTTAAATGCGATGACTTAACACCCCAAGTTGTCATTGTAAAGAAGGGGGATAAAATCCGATAAGGAGACAACTGGAAGAATTAACCTAACCCCCTGATGACAACCTATGGGCAGTAAGGAGCGACGGTGTGGGCATTCATCAGGTCCCGGAGTAAAGAAGGTATGCTACGCCCACCAGATGTCACCCTTGATACAGTCTATATTAAACAACTGGCCCTTTGACTGTGTTGGTGGGAGGTGAGGTGTGTCCCGCCCGGCCTCTGTCTCTCTGAGTGATAAGGGTTGAGTGCAAACAGGGTTACTTATAGTCTTCACTCGCAGCCTAGGGTCAGTTTGTAGAGGAACAGCTGATTGTTTGGCGGATGGACACACAAGAGTAACAACAATCCGCCCGTCAGCCAATCAGCTGCCTCACTACAAACTGACCCTACGCCTCGGTTGCAAGGTTCGAGTACTTCTGTTCTTAAGTGCGTATATGAGAACCTTGGTTCTCCCTCGCGTGTATACACACACACACATGGGGGAAGTCCCTCACATACCACAAAAGGTGTTCTCAACATATTTTTTACACCTCAGGACACATTGCTTGGTAATAGGCGCCTCGAGGTCCCTAGCACTACACTAGTCACCCCAAGAAACATCATCTGCAGCTCTCGTGAGCGGTCGTAGTTTTAGTGGGCGCGTTCTAAAGCTCTAGAAGGCGTCTTATACAACGATAGAGGACAAACCTAAGCTCTAGTGGAGGTTTATGGGCTCTTAGAGTTAAGCCATAATACTGAGGACATCTAGAGTGGTGGAACACTAGTAAAAGAGGACATCACACCCACCCACCCTCCCTCCCTTCCCCACCCCTACTCAGTGCCGGATTTAGACCTGTGGAGGCCCATGGGCAGCCTCTTTGTGGAGGCCCCCTCATTATAACTACCCAAGAGGGTGGGGTGACGAGTGAAGCGAGTCTAAACACTTCTTTGGAGAAATTTGAAGCCATATGCAGTTATATTAAAAATATTAAAAATATACGGTTCATAGGAAAACCAGGTATTCATGAATTTCAAGGAGTAGCCAGCCTAATTTCTATCACGCTTCTTGCTGAACATAGTTTTACGTGATGGAATAGATAAACATGAATTTTAAAGAATGAAAATAAAAATAATCCAAATGAATAAACAAATAAATAAAATATTGTAACATGTGGAGGCCCCCAGATTGTGGAGGCCCCTGGGCAGCTGCCCACTTTGCCCACTCCTGAATCCGGCCCTGCTCCTACTACTACCACTCCTCCCCCTCCCTACCCCCTCCACCCCTAACTACCCCCTCCCCCCATTACTACCTCATAAATACAAACTTGTTCATAAAACCTTCACATATTTCCTTGTTTTCAATTAAAGTTCAAATTCACTCTTTGGTGTTAAAGAGAAAACAATATTGGTGGTGATGGTGGTAGTGATGGTGATGGTGATGGTGGGAATGGTCATGGTGATGACGAAAGACGCATCATCTTCTCATTAGTCCTCTTGCCACACACACACACACACACACACACACACACACACACACACACACGACTCCACCATTGGGATCAGCGTCAACAATTCTGCTCCCGACTATACCGCCCTTCAGAATTTATTGAACAGTCTCCAAAACTGGGCCACCAACAACCATGTCACCATCAACCATACCAAGACCATGGTTATGCACATCAACCTCTCCTCCGACATTGTCCCACCTCCTTCCATTACTTTAGGTCCGAACACACTCCAGGTTGTAGATTCCACGAAGCTCCTCGGCGTCACCATAGACAACAAACTAAATTGGAAACCACACGTCAGTGAAGTTGTCAAATCCTCCAGTTTCCGTCTCCACCTCCTCCGCCGACTCAAGTCCCTCGGAGTTCCTGCACCCGAGCTCCTCAGTGTTTACACAACATTCATACTTCCCAAGCTCACCTATGCCTCCCCTACCTGGTCTTCCTCCCTAAATGCCACACAACGTAAACACCTAGAAAAAGTGCAAAAGAGGGCATGCAAGATTATTCTCTCCCTTTCCCACTCCACATATCAAGAAGCGCTCAACACACTGACCCTTTCGACTCTCACTGACCATCACCACGACCCCATCTGCAAATTTGGTAAGAAGCTTCTACACCATCCTCGACACCGGCTCCTACTACCACCTGAGATCCCTCGTCCACGAATTGCTGTTCGAAACCACAACCGCATCCAGCCCATACGTGCACGAACTGATCGCTATAAGAACAGCCCAGTCCCAACCATTGTAAAAATTATCAATAACTTGTAATAAACCAGTGTATTCACTCCCAGTAAACACTACTCCTTGCACTGTCACTATGTTGAAATGCACTGTAGTTTGAGCTTTTCCCCATCTAGTTATTATATGTCTTATTTGTATCACTTATGTTACTTGTATATTATTTGTAATTCGAAACCCATTCCCCAAATATGTAACTGTATATTTTCAGCCTTCTGGCTGCCAAACTCTTTCAATAAACCGTTAATTATTATTATTATTATTACGGTCTAGTCAAATTTCACTGACAGGTTTTTGCTAGTTATTCTGGTCACAAAGTCGGTCACATGCAAAAACACTCACCCAAAGATGGACGCACTAACTAACCCACAACACACGCGATACAAACACACACAGACGCCAAGCAATTCTATATCCCCCTGAGCGGTGACGGGGATAATATGAATAACAAAATAAACACCATATTTAATCAAACAACGACAAAGACGAATTGACAGCACCGCACCCCTCACTTCGTCGCCATGGAAACTAAATGGTGACATGACCTGACCTGACCTGACCTGAGGTATTAAGGTAATTAATGAGTCATGATCTAGTGTATAATGAAATGACCTTAGATTTGGCCGGAACGATGAAGGGACGCACTGCCGGATGGAGGGACGCGTGGACGGATAGATAAGTTGACAAACAAACATATACAACATTTAGTGGTTCACCTTGGCCTGGCGTGGGATAATAACAACACAGCACTAATAACACCAAGGATATAACACGGACGTTAATAACACAGGAAACACAGGTAGCACATGTTACACCTGTATAACACTTGTTCATTTCCTGTTCACCTTACCCCCCCCCTCCCTCCCTCCACGTCATCGTCAGCTTGGTACAAAACCTGATGGTATGTTTTTCTTGTACAAGATAAGGCAACACCATGACAGCCTTGTGACGGGTTATAAAACTTACGTGTTGGGTTTAATAGCCGAGGTCACCAGCAACACAGTCAGCCTCTGTTTCCCTCACAGTCACCAACAACACAGTCAGCCTCTGTTTCCCTCACAGTCACCAACAACACAGTCAGCCTCTGTTACCCTCAGTCACCAACAACACAGTCAGCCTCTGTTACCCTCAGTCACCAACAACACAGTCAGCCTCTGTTACCCTCAGTCACCAACAACACAGTCAGCCTTTGTTTCCCTCACAGTCACCAGCAACACAGTCAGCCTCTGTTACCCTCACAGTCACCAACAACACAGTCAGCCTCTGTTTCCCAGTCACAGTCACCAACAACACAGTCAGCCTCTGTTACCCTCAGTCACCAACAACACAGTCAGCCTCTGTACCCTCAGTCACCAACAACACAGTCAGCCTCTGTTACCCTCAGTCACCAACAACACAGTCAGCCTTTGTTTCCCTCACAGTCACCAGCAACACAGTCAGCCTCTGTTACCCTCACAGTCACCAACAACACAGTCAGCCTTTGTTTCCCTCACAGTCACCAACAACACAGTCAGCCTCTGTTACCCTCAGTCACCAACAACACAGTCAGCCTCTGTTACCCTCAGTCACCAGCAACACAGTCAGCCTCTGTTACCCTCAGTCACCAGCAACACAGTCAGCCTCTGTTACCCTCACAGTCGTCAGCGTCCAGACAGTGAGCGAGGCAGATAAAACACGTGCCCATGTGCTCAGTAAAGGAGGAATATTAATCACCATGTTCAGGAGTCCTACACTGTACACTACAGCCAGGATAACACAAACATCAAAAAGTGACCTTGAAAAACCATAGGTGGCGAGTAATTAGCGTTGAAAAGGTCAACAGGTTAGACTCACATCTCCAGCGAGGAGGGAAATTTACCCCGGGAGCGAGAGGGAATCCGGGTAAAGAACAGGATTGTCTTGTTCTCGGTATTGTGTGTAAGCGACCTCGTGAGGCTGGCAGTGACGTAGATAGGTTAGGAGGGAGGGGAAGGGGTGGGGACGGTATTGGGAGAAAAGAGGGAGTTGGGAAGGGAGGGGCAGGTGGGAGTTTGGGAACCGGGGGAGGGAGTTGGGTTGAGCCAGGAGGGAGGGATTTCGGGGAATTGCATTGGCGGTCAGGTGGGCGAGTGGGAGGGCGGGAAGAGGAGGCAAAGGGAGTGAGGGGATGGCCATGGGGGGAAGGAAGAGATTGAAGAGGGAGGCGAGGAAGAAGGATTGGGGAAGTGAGGTTGGGAAAGAGGGAGAGTTGAAGTTGGGGGGGCGAGGAGGCGGAGAGGAGGTGGGAGGGAGAGGAGATGAGGTGGAGGAGTAATGAGGAAGGAAAGAAGAGTGGCTGAGATGGAGGAATGTATGGGAAAGGGTGACATGGAAAAGGAAAGGGATGGGACCTGGGAAAAGGGAGGTGGGGGGGGGGTATGCAGGTTGGAAACAGCGAGGGTACACACACACATTACCAACCTTGGGGAACGGCACCTTGCGTGACTCCCACCTGAGGCTGACAGTAATTATACCCTCCAAAGGTAACAGCAGCCGCCAAGACAGCGATGCATCAACACAAAAACAAATCATAAATGTCAGTTGAAGGCGAATACTGCTGTGGAGACTAAATACTACCTGTTAATATTCTGTGTCTCTGGCAGTACATGAGTAATGTGGACTCAAGGTAAGTACTAATGTAAAGATTGAGAAGTATAAAGGAGTACAACTGGTCAATTTATCTTATCACTGCACGTGTGTCAGCTCATGGAAGACAAATCACAATAAACAGAATATTGTTGTCATTGTCTTTACTGTATCTGTATTTTTATGGATAAACAAATTATTTCAATAAATATCTCTTGGCGGACGAGACCTCATTATGAAAAATCTCTCGTTACTGTTTACTCTTCGTGAAATAAGGCACATTTTTTATATGACCACTTCTAACTAAAGAAACAAATCCCTAACACCAACGCCATCTATCAATGTGTTCCAAAACCACAGCAAGGCGATGAGAGGTACTGTACCACGTCACAAACACCTCAATGCAGATCAGTTGTTCTTCCCGGTCCGATTATGCGTCTGTTCTCGATCTTCCAGGCTCTAATTTACCTCCATATTAGGGGGATAAACATATAGCAGGTGGGCGAGTGACCAGGTGAGTTGCCAGTGGTTGTAAAAGTGTCTGTCTTGTCCCTGATGAATACAAGCTTCGAGTATACACCATTTAAGACAATACAAAGTGGTAAGTGTCGCCTCCAAGAACCCCCCACACACACACACCATATCGCTTATGACGACAATACGAAGGGCGCCTGTGTTCAGGGCCCCAGCTGGTGGTAATGAAGAATAGATGAAGAAATGAAGAATAGAATGAAGGAATGAAGAATAGAATAAAGGAATAAAGAATATAATGAAGGAATGAAGAATAGAATGAAGGCATGAAGACAGACAAGAAATAAGACGAACATCAGATAAAAGTGGCAGAAAAATTAACAAACTCATGATAAATTATTAACGCTTGATTAATTAAATACAAGTTGACTTAATGTTAACAAGAATATATATTTCTCTCTCGCTCTTCCCTGGTTTAACTCGTCCCTCGTTATCTTTAATACAACTTCTCTATAAATAGAAAAGAGAGAGAGAGAGAGAGAGAGAGAGAGAGAGAGAGAGAGAACGCATTATAAGATGTTGTCCCCCCCCCCACCCGCTCTTCTTCAGCTCGAGTTTGACGTCACTCACTTTTTTGTTATGCGTTCATTACCCTCCTCCCCCCTCCCAGGCGTTCAATATTTCTATGGCGTTCATCCTAGGAAAAGAAAATTCCCTCTCTTTACATCCATGCTGGGAGAAACAAAAGGCACCTGTAGGTTATATTCTGTCCGTACTGTGAATACCCCCCCCCCCACCTCTTTGACTTCTTCCCTGGGAAAAACAAAACCTCCAGCTGATAGGGTCGTGTTATTTTTACTACGTCCTTCCTGGGTAAAAAAAAAAGAGGGAACAAACCTTTGGCTCGTACAGGGAGGTAAAAGTGACCGCCATTTGTTCCCACCTCACAGATTATGTACAATCACGGAGAGTGTACCAATCACACTGGGCCAGTCATACCCAACCACCAATCACGGAGGCTGAGGCTGACTGGAACGATGGTGGAACTGACAAGGGGAGGAGGTGCTTGATGCAGACAGCTATCCATGATATACTGACAACTATCCATGGTATACTGACAACTATCCATGGTATACTGACAACTATCCATGGTATACTGGCAACTCTACATGGTATACTGACAACTCTACATGGTATACTGACAGCTATCCATGGTATACTAACCTCTCTCCATCCAATATCTTAAAAACAATCTCAGTTTATTCCAAACATCTCAAGTCGTAAGTCAATACATCCATCATGGCCAAATGACCTTAAGTCTTTGTACAATTGACCTCAGATTATTTCCTGTACAAGCAGATACTTATAGATCAGTAATGAGAACATGGAAATGAGAAATTGATAGACTTGTGCTGTTGAAGGTCAAAGTCTACATAAAAATGGTGATAAAGTGAAGTATTGAAGTAAAGTATCATAGTGTCTATATTTATCGATCTATAATGTATATCTGACTATCTTTCGATGTATGTATGTATATATGTATGAATGTATGTATTTTAAACATCCCTTCAGCAGTGTCAATAAACTCGTGTCCACTGAAGCTACATAAATCGTTTCTACAAACCTTACACATATGTAGTACCTTGTCAAAGAATATATAACGTATTACATTATATTTAAGTATGTCCGTAAAAACTATAAATAAATTATCGTAATTTTATCAAGCTAGAGTTCATTACTAATCAGAGGCGGATCCAGGAATATCAAAGGCGGGGCTGTAAACCCACCCGAATTTTTTTTAAATCTGACCAACATTATGGGAATTTTGAAGCCATGTGCACTTGATATTAGGAGATATTCCGAGGACAGTAGTAATTTCTTTTTACTGCACAAAAACGCCTGAGTACAATACTGCATTGAAGAAAAGGTAGTATTGGCATTTTATGGTGAAAAGGGGGAGTCCGGACACCCCCCCCCCCCCCGGGTATCCGTCCCCTTCTAATTAATAAACTTATCACACGTATAGCTATCATATTCAAATTGACTAAGTTATCCTCCTAAATCGCCATTATCAGTAGGTCGTTTTCTGTAAGTATATTAACAAACATTCGAAGAAAACGTTCAACCTTTGAAGAAATTACAGGGATAACTCAGAAAATCCTGACTTTTCGCCCCTTGGCCGACTTGCACCACCAAAGTTAACAATTCCTATTGCTCTCTTGAGTAATTTTTATCGTTTATATTTTATTGAAAATCTTAAAAAATGAAAATAAATCACCCTTCAACAACACATATCTAAGGCGATAATACCCTTTACATGTATTGCAGATCCTCACTTCAAATTACTCCATGTTTAAATTAGTGCTTCTCGCATAAGGATCCCGATCCAAGTAGGGTGTTTTTACGGCTTTCTTGGATTTTTTCCTTTACTCGACTGTTTGTATACTTACACTGTCTACGTACACGATACTCCCAACATCCGCACACACCCACTACACCTTGATAAACATGGTAGACTCTTAATGTAGTATAATGGGATACACATACCTGTACAGTACCTAATTTCCAGCATGATTAAACCCAGGTAAATCCTTCTACACCTGGGGGCACGTCTACAACTGACCAGACACAGATACACCTGGCCGGACACAGATACATACCTGGTCAGACACAGATATACCTGATTTACCTGTAATAAGGAGGACTGACTCACCTGCAGGTAGGGATCAGTGGGCATGTCCAGCTCCATGTCGGTCGTGTCTGAACTCTGTCGTCGCCTCATCTTGCTGAAACAAACAGAAACGTAAACATTAAAACCCTGGACTGAAGATAGTCTACTAACCCCTCGTGTACGGAGTCGCCTCTGAGCTGAATGAAAGCGTCTGCCAAATAAACTATTAAAAGTGGCGTCTTAGTACTAATGGCTTTCTGTGGTGGTTGTTGTTGGTGGTTAAATTGACTTCCTGTTTACCTTTGTTTGTATACCTGTAATGTCTATGTATATAATGAGCCAATGTGATCCTTTATGACGATTTTACTGAGTATTTATCTATCTATATCACAAAAATGTATATATTGTTGAAAAAATAAAACATTAACGTGATCTATTTTAACCTAAGCTAAATATTGATAAAATTAACCTGACCTATACCCTAGCTCGATACAGTAAACCTAACCTAAAGTGCCCTACCATAACTCTTGATACATTTAACCTAACCTAACTCTTCATAAAACCTAACCTAACTCTTCATAAAACCTAACCTAACATTAAAACGAAGAATGAACGGTATAAATAACCCAAACAAACAACAAACAAACACGACCTTCCACCACCGCGTCGTGACCTGGATATAACAGCAAACTGGCTGAAGCGGATTTAACACCTTGTGTACACATTGGGGTGACCGGACCAGAGACGGCACCTTCCTGACCTCCTGGCTGTTTGGTGCCACACAGAGGTCACCAGCACAGCCTGTTTAACGGATGCTGGTCTATACACTTACTCGGTCACCATGTATCAGAGGAAGTGAGGTCAAATGAACAATACCCTACTGAACCAGCTGAACAATACCCACCAGATGAACAACACTCACCAGATGAACAACACCCAACTGAACAATATACAACTAGATGAACAACAGCCCCGGCCGACCTTGCTAACAATCCACTTTTCTGGGAGTCAAATGTCAAGAGGACCCGGGTGACCGCCTTGACTCACCCACCTCCTGTGTTTGTAAACAATGTTGCCGCCGTTCGTTGATCTCCCAGCCGGATAGATCCGGATTAATGTCTCTCGGCCTTTTTGTTTCCCAGACCAAAAACATTCACGACGAGATTCATTGAGTGTGTGTGTGTGACGAGAGCTAAGCAGTATTTCAGTCTCCCTATAAACTGGCGTCATCATCACCCTGCAGAATCCTGATGCTCAAGTGGGTTAATTAAATGAGTCGTCACAGGATCTCCAGGTCAAATGAATTATTAATTAATTACACACCTTTAACGACAACCTACATCTGTGTGTCGCATCTAGACCACATCACTCAAGACTCTCATTAAGGTTTCACTAGAAGCTGTTCGTGTCTGACAAATCCATTATTATTATCAGTGTTTTTGAATCAATGGACACGACTAAGATGTTGTGTACCTCGACTTCAGGAAAACCTTTGATAGAGTTCCTTACGAAAGTGGAGTCAGATAGCATTGGAGCGGAAATTGTAATGTGGATCAAGTTATGAGTAACAGACCAGAAACAAGTCAGCATAAATGGTACAAAATCCAACTGGGGGTAACGTCACGAGCGGTGTACCTCAAGGCTTAGTACTCGGTCCTTTTCTATCTATATACTGAATACAGTAACGACACAGATATAGACATGAGCAGCAACGTAAATAAATAAGCTGACAACACAAAAATAGAGAGAATGGAGCGAACAATGGCAGATGGAATTAAGTGACAAAATGTAAAGTTGTAAGACTAGGAAATGTAAACAGAGGAACCAGACATCAGCTGAACAAGATAGAGAGAAACCCGAATGTGAGAGAGACTTGGGGGTAATAAGTAGGAACCATAAACCAAATCAACAATGTGTTTACTGTATGTCTGAAATAAGGGCAACAATGAAGTAGTGAGAAGCGATGTTATCTTACAGCTATAGTCCACACTCGTGTATGTCAGCCCACGCTCATGAATCGTCAAGAGGTCCTCACCACACACTAGGTCAAGAGGTCCACAATACCTTGGACCACCGCAGTGCTTGTTGTGGGTCGAGGACTGTAGGCCAAGAACGTTCAAAAGGCGGCGAGTCAATCATCTCAAGCCACAACAAGTTAAAGGTGGTGATAGTAGGTGAGGGTGGTTGTTGTGGTGACAGTGGTTGGTGGTAGTAGCAGTGGTTGGTGGTTGATGTCAGTGGTAGTGGTAGTGATGGTTGATGTCAGTGGTAGTGATGGTTGATGTCAGTGGTAGTGATGGTTAATGTCAGTGGTAGTGATGGTTAATGTCAGTGGTAGTGATGGTTGATGTCAGTGGTAGTGATTGTTGATGTCAGTGGTAGTGATGGTTGAAGTCAGTGGTAGTGATGGTTGATAGTGGTAGTTGAGGTGATGGTCCGAGGCGCCCAGCAGGCGGGGAGGGGGGGGGTGAGGGGTGAACTCAGGGACATTTTAGGTAGAGATGGAGACAAGGTGGACAGGTAAGCTGATACAACCACAATCCTGCCACGACGATGACTGGCTGGTGACTTGGGAGAAGCTTAGAAGGCCGGAGAAAGCCGAGGAAGACTGGGGACGGTTGAGAGGGACTGGGGAAGACTGAGGAAGAGTTATGTGAAGATTCGACAACAAAGCTTATTTCACATGATGATTATACACATTTACGGTGCCTCAACCTAACCTAACCCCGGGTAGAGTGAGGTAAGCCCAGTGTAATGAAATGATGAGTGAGGGGGCAGGGAGAGGTGATGGAGAAAGGGAAGGAGAAGAAGGGAAGAGGTGGGGAGAGGCAAGGGGTGAAAGTACCAGGTAGTCAAAGTGGGAGGGGCAGCTGGCCTTCATCTCCACACTCCTCCAATGACCCAACACGTGCTTCTCCTGACCCTGTGACCCTCCTTGATCCTATCTGGTTGCTTTTAACCTGGTTTTATACACACAAACTTCCTGTTTCTCGTGTCTTAGTTATCCGGTGTTATGACTGGTGCGAGGAGGGGAGGGGCGATGAGAGGTAGGGGGAATGAGAGGGAGGAGGATGATAATGAAATGGAAAAGGAGGAGGTAAAAGAGGGGGAGCGAGGAGTCGGAGGAGAAAGGTGAGGAGGCGAAGGAGATTGTCACTGTGATAATGAAAGTGACACGCGCGCGCGCGCGAGAGAGAGAGAGAGAGAGAGAGAGAGAGAGAGAACAAACTGGGAAGCGCCAATAAATGTCAGGTAATGCTAGGGCTGAATAGTGGCTCTCGGGTCATGACAGTGCCAGGCCGCGAGTACAGGTAGGGGCGGGAATCTCCTGCCAGGGGTATGGGAAGTGCGACCTTATGGGAGGCAAGTGACCATGACCATTTTCCGGGTGAGGGTCGGAGCTACTCATGGTCACATCAGGTACAGTTCCGACTTTGATGACGTATTGAAATTTACTTCCAGAATACAGACGTTGTACTACCCAGTATAACACTCCTCACCAACGGTAAACTTAACTCACTGCTCCTCAAACATTCAGGTGAAGATTAAACCCTAATTTAACCCCTGAGTGACCTGACCTAACCTAACCCTAGTTTAACACCTGAGTAACCTAACCTAACATCTGAGTGACCTTGGACAGCAGCAGTATGGGGGTCCGGGAGAAAGGCTTTACAAGGTTAGCTCACAAATACACAGATACTGTTTATTTGGGAGGTGCACGTATGTATAGGACCTGTGTGGGGGCATGAAGTAGACGGAAAGGAAACTGGTGAATGGTGAAAAATTATACCGAGAGAGAGAGAGATGGACCTTGTCGACTGATCTCCAACACAGTTTCACTCTCGACAACATTCTCAAGGGAGGAAACGCGGTCACGGAGCCAAAAAGTGGACTATGTAGGTAAATTTATACACCCTCCCTCCCTCACCCCTTCACCCTCCCTCACCCCTCCAGCTGTCACCCCTCCACCATCACCCCGCCTTCCTCCCTCTCTACCCACCCCCTCACATCTCACAGCTTTAGAATAGATTTTTTAGCAACAGGTCATATACAGGGTCACAACAGGTCACTTATCGACCATCCATCAGATGAACGCACGGTACACCACGACATGACAACTGACAGCTGTTTGTATACCATCACCAGTGCACCTCTTGTCATTTGATAAGCTGTCACACGTGTCATATTAGTAACTGTCACACCTGTCATGCCACAAGCTGTCAAAATATCGAATATATGAAGGGAAGAGGTCAGAATAAATTTAAGATAGAAAGCAATGAAGTCGTAATAATATCAGGGCTCAATAATATAAATAAACCCTAACATAGAAAACGGTTTATCTGGAGGACAAACTCAACCAAACTGGACGGGGGAGAAACTCGCTGTGTATCAATCACTATTACAAGCTGTGTATCTGAGTTCATTATTCAAGTCTATAAGAGTTTAATGCTTTGATCTGATAAGAATAAGTCCTAAATATTGTTACATTCGAGTCAGTTCTTGGAGTAGCAGGAGGCGGGTGTAACAAGGTGGCGCGGAGACATGATACCAAAATAGTCTTTCAGAAGAGATTAAATTTTAAGCCTCTAAGAATGGATCAACTTGATACGTAAATTAATGTATAAAAAACTCACCTGCTCTAACTAACGCCAGGTAACGCTAAGGTGTGTAGTCTTCAGGTGATCTTAAACCAGTGTGGAAATCATCAATGAAGAGGACACCTGAACCAACCTAACCTAACCACACTAAACCAAAACTAACATAAAGTTTCTAAAGGAAAATAATAATAAGTCAAAGGTTTGGTGAAGTTGTCGCGGGAGATTAACCCACAATGAGAACGGGCCTCCACCATGATAAGAAACAAGGCGGTGCCAAGAGAGACAGGTGTGTCACCAAGTGCTACAACAGGTGCCAGGGAAGGGGGTCACCTACAGTGCTACAACAGGTGTCAGGGGGTCACCTAGAGTGCTACAACCGGTGTCAAGGGAGGGGGTCACCAGGGGAAGGGGTCACCTACAGTGCTACAACAGGTGCCAGGGGAGGGGGTCACCTACAGTGCTACAACAGGTGCCAGGGGAGGGGGTCACCTACCCGTACATAAAGTAGTGGGTGTCCTGGGCGATGATCATGGCCGTCTCAGGGTCCAGGATGGCCAGGTTCACCATACTCTGGCTCCACACCAGCTTCATCTTACTCATCCTCTTGATCGACATTCTTCACGTCTGGCTGTCTTCTTAACAAACTTAAATGAACACTTGTGAGTGGCCGAGGATCTACTTCTGATTGGCCTAGGAACACTTCTGATTGGCCTAGGAGCACTTCTGATTGGCCGAGGAGCACCTTCTGAGTGGCTAAGAACACCTGCCACAAAGTAAACAAACGAGGTGTTTCTTCCTGGATGATTGGTATTTTCCACAACTTAAAGTACTTATTAACCTTCTACACAAGTTTTCTTTTGTTTTATTTCAACGTCTATTAATCACCACAACTGTCTATATCACCCACAGTTGTTACTTCGTTCACGTATTTTGTCCTTGTCTGTGTCGCGGCGTTTGTTATAACTAATACAACGTGTGTTTTCTATGTCCACTTTTAACAGGAGGTGACAGCGACAGAACACAGTGGTGGTGGTCCTGCAAGGGAGAATTCACAGTAGGTGTTGAGTGCAGGACTTTACGGAACACTACAGATGATAACAAGCATAACAATCCCTTTAACATGTCCTCCTCCGTCACTACACATAACTGGAACGGGCATCAACAACGAGTGTGTGTACCGTAGACGGATGGGTGTGTGACGGGGGGCGAGAGGTGGGTTGTTTAGACGAATGGGATTGAACTGACGCACGAACGATCTCAAAAGACCAGTCGGATTGTGATTCAACTGGTTACTGAGGAGGCCGAGAAAGGCGAGGCGAGCGTAGTCTGCACGTCCACACACCACCTCCCTCTCTCCACGACCGCCTTCCTCCCTTCATTTGTTTCCTCACGACGCTGGAAGCAACCCCAAGGTTCCCGCTTCAAACCCTTACCTAAATAAGAACTGGTCACGCAGGTTTCAACACTAGATGATAATTTCACATTACCATTGACAGACTGAGAGCAAAACACAAAACAAAAACCTCCACGTCGCGATGATTACCGATCGTTTAGTTTACCATATACATCCAGGGTAATAGTGCTCGTGATTGGTTAGTTTCCATGTTCGGGGTTACTATCTCGCTGAGTGGCCCGTTGACAAACTATACGTATAAAAGGTGACGTTCGATCATCACTATTAATTAATTACGATCTTCAGGATATCAATAACACGTAGACAACCGTGTGTGTGTGTGTGTGTTGGAACATGAGCAACACACACACAGGAGTAATCAGTATCTTATAATGATTACTCCTGTTGCCAGACAGCTTTTTTCTCTAATCTGATGTCTTGTTTCCGCCGGTAATTGGAACAGCACAATATATATATATATATATATATATATATATATATATATATATATATATATATATATATATATATATATATATATATATATATTTTTTTTTTTTTTTTTTTTCATGTAGATCACAATGAAAACATGGATAAGATTTATCAATATGTGTGTATATATATATATATATATATATATATATATATATATATATATATATATATATATATATATATATATATATATATATATCTTTCATCACCAAAATGTTGTAGAAAAAAGTACAAGTTTGGAAAGTACTGATATTTTGTGCTGTTCCAATTACCGGCGGAAACAAGACACCAGGGAAAAAAGCTGTCTGGCAACTTTCAATAAGAGTGATGCCAGATTTCGAAAAAGCTAAAAATATAAGAAGCGTTCATCAGGTAGCTGCTGACACACACACACACACACTTACTATTTTTAGCTGTTCATAACTCGAGTCATCTGATACAAGGTGTTTCTATGAGTTGGTTCGCTGATTAACCTTTACTGCAACACCTGTGACAAAAACAAACATGTCCTTCCACACACACACACACATATTCAGGTACACACACACACACATACAGAAACACACACACACACACACGAAAAATGGCGTACAGAAAGACGGACGGACAGACACACAAATCCACCCAGTGTGTCTTGTTCACTGGGAGGGGCTGTAAGACTAACGAACAATCACACACAGTCAGAGGCGGAGTGAACAGGTGAATAACAGGTGACCTACCATGCCATTTATAACTTGACCTGATACACACACATAGGCAACGTCCGGTGACCTAATGTGTTATTATTGTTCACATAACTTAGACAACTTGAGACAAAAACTTGGGACATGATGAAGTGAAAGCCTGTATGTGTGTGTGTGTGTGTATATGTGCGTTGCGTGTATGTGTGTGTGTGTATGTGTGTTGCGTGTATGTGTTGCGTGTATGTGTGTTGCGTGTATGTGTGTTGCGTGTATGTGTTGTGTGTGTATGTGTGTTGAGTGTATGTGTTGTGTGTGTATGTGTGTTGCGTGTATGTGTGTGTGTGTGTTGCGTGTATGTGTGTTGCGTGTATGTGTGTGTGTGTGTTGCGTGTATGTGTGTTGTGTGTATGTGTTGTGTGTGTGTGTGTTGCGTGTATGTGTGTTGCGTGTATATGTTGTGTGTGTATGTGTGTTGCGTGTATGTGTGTTGTGTGTGTATGTGTGTTGCGTGTATGTGTGTTGCGTGTATGTGTTGTGTGTGTTAAGTGGAGGCCAAGCTGTACTACCCATCTCCATCTTAAAAATTTAAATATACGTATTAACTGCAAATATAATTTCCCATAACATCAAGGTAGCCCAAATATACGTGATCTTGACCCAACTCTCGTATTTAATCAACAGCGAGACACAGATAATAACAAACTCACTCTAAGCTACCTTTTAACCACAACTAAATACAGGTAAACTTTCCCTTAATTCACCTGTTGACTTTTAAGTGAGCGAGTTAATTTTAGCGGAGGATTACCCCCTAACGCTACCTGTGGGGTTAGGTTAAGTTAGATTAGATTATGTTATATTAGTTCAGATATAAGTTATATTTCATAGTTGAATTAATGATATAGATAGACTTTTGACCTAACACACACACACAGGCCCCATACACAGCCTCAACCCGGAAGTAACTACCATCACAACAACAACATGACCTATACACAACCAAAACAAAACATCACAAGTTAAATCGACCTACAATCAATTCTTGAAGTTAGTTGAGTAGAAAGTGACTAGTAACACCCCATCAGAGTTGACCTGAGCTCTACGTGTTGACCTTAGATGAGGCGGTGTGACCTTACATGTGCTCTAGTTAGTGAGGGATTAAGTGAAGTACTGAGAGCATAATGTCGAACTTGTCCCGTGGTTCAATGTGAGTAGCTTTTACATGCTGTGTGTTGTTGTTGCTTCCTTTCTATCACGCTAGTTCACTGGGTACATGGAGGGGAAGAAGACGGAGGATGGGGAGAAAGAGGCGGAGGAGAAGAGAAGAAGAGAAACTGAAGACTTGATGTCAAAGGCTCTCTCTCTCTCTCTCCTACTGACCAATTTAATTACGTGTTGTATCCGTCAAATCTCACTATTGCTTAAGGGTGGTCAGTACGTGTCCCAGAGAGAGAGATAGAGAGAGAGAGAGAGAGAGAGAGAGACACTCACACTTGATCAAACAAAACCACCTCTTCACCTTTCCCTCAGCACCACCAGCCCAAACTTTGCCACAATCATCCCAGTCTTCCTGGCACCTCCACCCTTCCTCCTCTCATTTACATTCTTCTCATCGTGGTGGACCTTTACCTACCCCCTACACCCCTTCTCCTCACCCCCTCCCCCATCCTACACCCCTTCTCCTCACCTCCTCCCCCATCCTACACCCCTCCTAACTGTGCGTCTAGCCAGTCAATTAACCTCCCACGTGGACACTCAGGTAAATGTCATGACCACTGGCTCCCTCACCTGTCAACCCACATCCCCTACAATTGAGTTTTTTCCTACCTGAACCAATCGCAGGTAGCGGCCACTTCCGTCACTTTATCTCACAGGACAAAGAGACAGACAAGGGGTGATAAAGTGCTTAGATAGCAGCTACGAGAGACCCGGATGTTGTGTGTGTTGGGGGGAGGGGGATAAAATAGCAGTCATTATGTTGTTACAAGTATATATATATAAATCATCATTACCTGTGTGGGTCAGTAGTCATTACCTGTTGACTATGTTAGAAATATATTCAACAAAATAAATTCAAAATGTGTGACAGTACTAGTGAGTTAATTGACCACCACAACCAGCCCATAACGTCAAGACTCAAAACAACAGTAAACATGTCTGGCGCCAACAACAGGAACAAGAACACTCATCACCATAGTTGTCAGGCTGACCACACTGCCCTCACAAAAACTACCACCACTACCACCTACCACCACTACCACCATCACGACCTTCAAATTATGCATCTTCATCTTCTCTCCCCCAGCCTCTCCTTCTTGCTTACTCACGTCTCGGTGGACAAAAAACATACACACACGGATGTACACACAGATACGTACACGTGTGTCTCACCTATTGTACCTGTTACTTCACTTCCGCTATTGTTACGTCAGTGTGATATATAAATAAACACACACATACACGACACACACACACGACACATACACACACAACACACACACACACACACACGTCACTCGCCTCGCACCAACCATCATCATTATTATTATTATTATTACTGGTATTAATAATGTTATCATCGGCATTGTTATCAATATTTTTATAACATGGAATGACATCATAACATGCGCTAATCAGTAACGCATTAACTGGTGACGCACTGCTCAGTAACGCACTTGATCGAGGGGTGACGTTGACGCACTTTACTGGTAGTACTGTTACACACACTACGTCATTATAACGCATTGCACTGTGTTGATAACTTGACGCACTACATCAACACCCCCAAACTGACGCATGGCTCTCTACCTCACTAAAGCCCCGACGCATGAGTAATACATCAACGTACTAATCACAGACGCACGAAACATTGACACACTAATTATTGGCGCACGAAACATTAACACACTAATTATTGACGCATGAAACATTGACACACTAATCACAGACGCAAGAAACATTGACACACTAATTATTGACGCATGAAACATTGACACACTAATTACGGACGCACGAAACATTGACATTAATTATTGACGCACGAAACATTGACACACTAATCACGGACACACACTTGGAGAAGATGTTGACGGTAACGGTGTGTCAAGTGAACTGACCCAGTGTGTGTGTGGCGCCGCCTTTATATACCTCCTGACCTTACCTGTCCGCCCCCCTCCTCTCTCTCTCCTCCCTCCTGTCCCTCCCCTCCTTCTCTACTACCCCCTCCACCCCTTTTTCCTCCTCTAACCCCACCCTCTCTTTCTCCTCCATCACCCTCTCCCTCTAGTCTCCTCTTCCTCTTCCCTCTTCTTTTATTAGCCTGCAAGAGTATTTATAGCCCAAGACAGAATAATTCACTCCTCTGTTTTGTATTGATGATATTTTGTGTATTCATTAGATCGGGGCGTTGACGGAGTAGGTCGGGGTCGGGGCAGGTGGTTGGGTCGGGTCGGGGGTGGGTCGGGGCAGGGTGGGGTGGGTCGGGGCAGGGTGGGGTGGGGTGGGGTGGTGTCAGACGGAGATGAGAAGGGACAAGGTGAGGTAGTGGGAGGTAATGGGTGGAGGGATAGAAGTCCTCCAGTTGACAGTGGAAAGCGTCACTAGAGAGGTCACTGGAGGTCAGGTGGAAAGTTGGAGGTAACTAGTGAGAGAGGAAGAAGAGAGGGGCGGAGGGAGGGAGGGAGATATAGTAGGTAGGTCGGTAGGTATAGGGAGGGGAGAAGAAATAAAAGAAGGTATGGAAGGAAGAAAGGAGAAAATGAGGTAGGGAGGGAGAGGGATAGATGGAGGAAGAGAGGAAGAAGGAAGACAGGGAGGGAGGGGACTAAAAACCCAATTTATTACAACATATTTTTCTTCACACCAACAACAGGGAAATGCCAAAAGACACTTCCTTCAGGCTGCTATGAAGCTGAGGGCCACGTTTGTCTCTGTGTTGATCTGTCTGTATCTGTTTGTGTCTGTCTGTCTGTCTGTTTATGTCTATTTACTACCTAACTGTACAGTTTATCCCACAGTTACAGTACACCTCCTACGTCCCTCACACCTCACCTGGCCACCTCACCTGGGCACCTCACACCTCACCTGGCCACCTCACACCTCACTTGGCCACTTCACCTGGGCCACCTCACCTGGGCACCTCACACACCTTTACCATTAAGTAGCACAATCAGGCTAATTCAAGCTACACAGGAAGTAGACGTTCACTAATAGTTCACAGGAATACACTCTTTTTTACCTACACGCGGAAGAACACACACACACACACACACACACACACACACACACACACACAGTTGACTCGTAAAAACTTTATGCATATTGTTATATTTAGTGGAGGTCTGTTGATCATGTTAGAGAGAGAGATACGAGAAGCCTCTCCTCTTCCCTCCCTCTCTGTCTCTCACTCTCGTCGCTCTTAAGCAACTTCCCTCCTCCCTCTCTTCTTCGTTTTCTTCTTCCCTTTCCTCTTTCTCCTCCCCTTCTCTTCTTCTTCGTCCTCTTCCTCCCCTGGATAGACTTGACCCTGATACTCGGCCAATGTAACCAGTCAGGAAGGTGTTGGTGGAGGGGAAGGAGGGAGGGGGGAGGCAGAGAAGGAGGGAGGGGGGAGGCAGAGAAGGAGGGGAATGGAGGAGAGAGGGGAAGGGAGGTAGTGTCCTTCCTCTAGTCTTGGGGTGTTAGCCAAGGTCTCTCTCCCTCTCTCTTCTCCCTCCCTCTCAATATCTATCCCCTCTCGCTCACTCCCACCCCTATCTCCCTTGACCTATCCTCCCTCCCCCCACCACCACCAAAAGCTAGGTCAGGAAAGCGGAGGAACAAGTGACCTGACCTGGTGAGCGACGAGGTGCTGCCGGGAAAGGTCACTGGAAGAGGTGGAGAGTGTGTGGTCACGTAGGCGGAAGGGGGGGGGGGGTGGGGGAGGGAAAGGACGAAAGGGAGGGAGGGGAAGGGAGAAATGGAGAAAGGGAAGGGTAGGAAAGTAGAGGGAAACAAAAGGTAGGATAAATGTATGACGTAAATAAGATGGGAGAGAGAGAGAGAGAGAGAGAGAGAGAGAGAGATAAACTGGCCAAGGACATGCTAGACAGTAAGACCTAATATACTGTTCACCTTGAGTAGTTCCTGCCCTTGTGTTCAACTGGGCCATCCCCCTCTCCCTTCCCCCTCCCTCACCCCCTTCCCCTCCATCACACTCCCTTCCCCAACTTTCCCCCTCCCCTCCCCTCACATCCCCCAGCCAACCCCCTCCCTCACCCCTCCACCAATCCAGTCATCAACCTCAATCAATCTCTATCACAATTTTCTTTTCAGTTCAACATTCATCAAGATTCTATGACCTTCAATTATCACCTGTTCTCGCTATCTCATTCTTTGCTTCACATTTCCTTAGTTCATCAACCTGAAGTTAGTCTTGTGTTCCGTTAAATGTTCAATTTATCGTTTATCCTATTTCTTTCATTTTCTGTTTCTTTTAGTTCTCATCTATCCTTCATTAACCCTCTAATTCATTCTCGTGACTCATTAACTATTTATCATCTGTTTTGCTGCATTTCATAATTTTTATCAACATCTCATTAATTCCTCCTTTATCCATAGCCTCTCATTCCCTGTTTTATCTCATATTATTATCAATTACCCTATTTATTAAGTCTTTTCTAAGTCACAACTCTATTCCTATCTAATTTATCATTCAATTATTATATATTTCCACTTCTTATCGTCACTTATCATCTATTTCCACTTCGAATCGTCAATTATCGTCTATTTCCACTTCGAATCAATTGTTATTTATTCCCACTCTTTATCGTCAATTATCACCCATTTCCACCTATTATCGTCAATTATCACCTCTTTTATCAAGTTACGTTTCAAGTTTCAATTACCGTTCTGTCTCCTCCTCTCCTGTCAATTTGGTCCGTCTAATGGTCAATTCACTCATACACCTCATTAACGTCACTTTCCTCAACCTTTAACGATCAACCATTACATTTCATATCATATTTATTATAAGAACTATATGATGCGTTTATACATCATCTGTAAACACCAACCTTGCCTGTTAATCTATCCCTTATATGTTATAATTTGATATCCACTAACTCTTTATATATCAATCCTTATATAAACTGATTTATTCATTTAGTTATACTCAATTTTATATGAGGGTAAAACAAATATGGAATAATTTGATATAGGCTCTATTTTAAATCTTCACTATAATCTAGTTCAGTTTCTTGTCGGAATTATCCTATACATTATCATATATTAAACCTAATTTATTCTATTTTCACACTTATTATTGTATTTATCAAATGTTTTAACCCCGTTTTCTCTAGTTTAACCTAACCTAAACCTTGCCTAACCTAATTTAACCTAACACTAACGTAATCTAGACTGTATTAGGTTAGGTTAACGTTTGGATGTTTAATCGTCAGGTGAAATAAGTTAGGGTGCCTAATCTTCAGGTGATTAATAATAGTAATAATGAGGCAGTGAGGTGCAGGGGTGTCCCTCATGACCTGACTTGACCACCATCACGCCACCCCCAGATGAGTCATTCATTACGTCTAACTCGCCATGAAAGGTTAAACTAAGTAAACCCAGGTCAAGCTAAGGCCAGGGTGGTCAAGACTTGTGTTGATAAACGAGGTCACATAGAGAAAGCCAAGTCAGTAAAGGTCGTCAGGGAAACTACATCAGGTCACGCTAGGTCAGGTTTGGCGAGGTTTAGTCAAGTTAGGTCAGGTTTTGTCAGGTTAATGATGTTATTACAGCCCATAGAGTCATTTAAGAGAGCGTCATTAAAGGTCAATTTGGAAGGGTAAATTAGTAGGGTCATTAACGATCATTGGGGTAATTACACATCAGTGAGGAGAGGTCCATCAAAACTAAGCCAAGGTCATCAAGTCTTGAAGCAGTTGGGCAATCTGGGGGTCAAAGCAGGAAGTAAGGTCACACACACACACACACGGGGCTCAGGGAGGTTGTGTACAGTACTTCAAAGGTGTAATTTGTGGAAGACTTACTGATGGAAATAAATAGATGGAAATTAGGAAAAAAATATTGGTTAGGTTAGATTATAGCGTTTGGTAATACGGTCATATAGGTAATACAGGTACAAGTAATACAGTCACAGGTAATACAGGTACAAGTAATACAGTCACAGGTAATACAGGTACAAGTAATACAGTCACAGGTAATACAGGTACAAGTAATACAGTCACAGGTAATACAGGTACAAGTAATACAGTCACAGGTAATACAGGTACAAGTAATACAGTCACAGGTAATACAGGTACAAGTAATACAGTCACAGGTAATACAGTTAGGTTACAGTGACACTAAGGAATCAAGTACAAGTAACAGTTAACCTTTACCTCAAGGAATTTCTTTGTAATTATTGTAAAAGTTGGCAGCGAGACGAACCTGTGATGAGAGAGAGAGAAAGAGATGACACACTCACCTTATAAGGAGGGCGATGATAGCAATAGCCAGGGCGACGGAGACCATGGCTATGAGGAGAGCGAGGCCCAGAGGCGCCCCACCGTGCCCGCCATCTGTAACACAACAACTATTTTAATACAACACTTCACAATAACATCATTGGCTGGACACTACAACTAAGTCATTCCGACGATTTCTATTGGTGGAGAGGACAATTAGGCACTAACGCCATATATTGGGAGAAAGGACAATTAGGCATTAACGTCATCTATTAGAAAAAAGACAATGTAATGACTTTCACTTCATCTGTCGGCCTCACAATCACCTTTTGCTTCTAAATTTCAGCAACAACTATTAGGGTTGAAGTACAATGTTTTGCAATTTCATCTGGATGTAGTTTTAAGTGTGGTAGTGACCCGTGTGTTTAAGTATGGTAGTGACCCGTGTGTTTAAGTGTGGTAGTGGCCCCGTGTGTTTAAGTGTGGTAGTGGCCCCGTGTGTTTAAGTGTGGTAGTGACCCGTGTGTTTAAGTATGGTAGTGAACCCGAGTGCCGCTACTTGACCCACTGATTTAAATTCAGATCAGACAGAGACAGTTTGCCTTAACAGATGTGACCTTTGTTGAGATGTTGGTGGCCTCGCTGGAGTCAACCTCTCCCTCCTTCACATGAATCAAGCCACTGTGTGTAAACAAGAGGAGGAGAGGGGGGTGCTGGGTGTGAGGGTGAGGAGGAGGTGGGAAGGGATGAGTGTTGGGGGAGTGAGGGGAGGAGAGGGGGGAAAGGTGAGGGGGAGAGGAGGTGAGGAGGGGAAGGAGGGGGGTGGTACCTAGGTCACACAGGTAAGTTGACGTGTTTGTGTTCAGGTTTTTCCGCCCTAACGCTGATTTATATGCACAAGTTTCCTATTTTGGGATCTCTCTCTCTCTCGTTCCATCCACTACGCTCTCATATTTTCTTCCTTTCTTGCTCCTCTCTCCTTTCCTCCTCCACCCCGTCTCTCACAATCTATTCAATGAGGAAATTCAGTTCATTAATATTAATCCGCCTGTCCACTAATATTTCTTGGTATCCAGTTTACGGCAATCAATACACACACACACACACACCTCCATGTTTACCTGATACCTGGGCAGCCTAAAGTGATTAACATAGGTGTGAAGTCTCTCTCTCTCTCTCTCTCTCTCTCTCTCACCACTACAATTAAGTATTTCCCAACACCTGCATTATTAAGCTGTCAGGAACCTTACAAGGTCTTTCCTGATATATGCCTTCTTCACAAAAGTCAAACTACCATTTTCTTAGTCAACCTTCTCACTCGAACCTCAAGTCTTAGCTCTTAATAATACTCGAACCTCAAGTATTAACCCTTAATAGTACTATAACTCCAAGTCTTAACCTTTACTAGTACTCGAACCTCAAGTATTAACCCTTACTAGTACTATAACTCCAAGTCTTAACCCTTACTGGTACTCGAACCTCAAGTATTAACCCTTGCTAGTACTCTAACTCCAAGTCTTAACGCTTACTAGTACTCTAACTCCAAGTCTTAACCCTTACTGGTACTCGAACTTCAAGTATTAGCCCTTACTAGTACTCTAACTCCAAGTCTTAACCCTTACTGGTACTCGAACTTCAAGTATTAACCCTTACTAGTACTCTAACTCCAAGTCTTAACCCTTACTAGTACTCGAACCTCAAGTATTAACCCTTACTAGTACTCTAACTCCAAGTCTTAACTCTTACTAGTACTCAGAGCACCAAGTGATATTAACCCTTACTAGTACTCTATCCCGAAGTCTTAACCCTTGCGGTACTCGAACCTCAAGTAACCCTTGCTTTAGTACTCTAACTCCAAGTCTTAACCCTTACTGGTGCTCCAGACCTCAGTATTAGCACCTGAGCCTCTAACTCCAGAGTCTTAACCCTTACTGGTAACCAGACCTCAAGTATTAACCCTTACTAGTACTCTAACTCCAAAGTCTTAACCCTTACTAGTACTCGAACCTCAGTATTAGCCCTTACTGGTACTCTAACTCAAGTCTTAACCCTTTACTAGTACTCGAACCTCAAGTATTAGCCCTTACTAGTACTCGAACCTCAAGTATTAACCCTTACTAGTACTCTAACTCCAAGTCTTAAACGCCACTAGTACTCCGAACCTCAAGAAGTATTAGCCCGCCTGCTAGTACTCCTAACTCCAAGTCTAACCCATACTAGTACTTTCTCGAACCTCAAGTCTTAGCTCTTAATAATACTCGAACCTCAAGTATTAACCCTTAATAGTACTATAACTCCAAGTCTTAACCTTTACTAGTACTCGAACCTCAAGTATTAACCCTTACTAGTACTATAACTCCAAGTCTTAACCCTTACTGGTACTCGAACCTCAAGTATTAACCCTTGCTAGTACTCTAACTCCAAGTCTTAACGCTTACTAGTACTCTAACTCCAAGTCTTAACCCTTACTGGTACTCGAACTTCAAGTATTAGCCCTTACTAGTACTCTAACTCCAAGTCTTAACCCTTACTGGTACTCGAACTTCAAGTATTAGCCCTTACTAGTACTCTAACTCCAAGTCTTAACCCTTACTAGTACTCGAACCTCAAGTATTAACCCTTACTAGTACTCTAACTCCAAGTCTTAACCTTTCCAACGACCCATTACAAAAGCACATCTTCCCCCATAACCCATGACCATCACGTCCTTCCCCATATGGTCAATTAAATTATTCCGTCATGGTTGTGGGTGTGGTGGAGGTGTGGTTGTCGTAGTGCCTCACCTGTGTCGTCGTCGTGGTTGTGGGTGTGGTTGTTGTGGTCGAGCGTCAGAAACAGAGGCAACATCCCAGGAGGTATGGAGACTGACTGAGCGGCGTCTCCCATCTCCACTGGTTTGTGACGAAGGGTGTAAAATACAGTATCTGCGTGTCCTGAATTCTCTCGGGTATGTCTTAAGGAATCTCTGGGGGGTGGGTGGATGTTTCAACGTATCCCTGCGTGTCTTGACATCAGTGAGTGTATGCGTCTTAGTCAAATCTCGAAGTTTTAAGACATGTCCCAACTCATCATAAGGCTTGCCCTTTGTTTCCACACGTTTCCCACGAGTCCATGCGTATCCCAAGTGTGTCACAGGCCATCCGTGATCCCTTCCGTCCGACGTGTCCTGAGATATCCGTGTCCACTTTGCCCTACTGACTGCTGCAACGACTGAGGCGGTGCTGACGGAAGCCCCACATACACTGAGAGGGTGAACCTACTACCTTACACCATCTCCGGTAACGAGTACAGTATCTTGTTCTGTTATCATCAGTGTCGCCAGACGCTCACGGGATTAACACAGCAGTTAAACCTCCGTCCTTTCCTCCCCCCTACCCTTCCTCCCTCCCTCCCCCCTACCCTTCCTCCCTCCCTCCCCCCTACCCCTTCCTCCTCCCTCCTCTACCACCACAGCCCAACTGACACCCCCCGCTGCCTTTTCCTACCCCAACCCCTCCTCAACCTATCTTCCCCCTCTCCCTCTCCACCTATCATTGAGGGATTAAAGCTTGTTTTTACTTGAAGGTCAACCTTGAGAGTCCCGTGAAGACGAAATGAGACACACCTGGGATTAATTAAGGTAATCCGAAGGCCGAGACTGATCTGGGATTACCTCTGGGATTACCTGAGTTGGTGTTGATTTATAAAGAGGATTAACTGGTATATTTTTGTGTACAGTGTAACTGAGGATAAAGCAATGGATAGACAGACAGACATATAGATAGATAGATAGATAGATAGATAGACAGATAATATTTTCACCATAAGAGTGACAATCAACACCATGTAAACCTCTGTTAATTAAGAAAGGTACAGTATTAGTTATTAGGCGTGTGTGTGTGTGATGATAAGTATCAGTACCTCTCTGTCTCTCTGTCTGCCAGTCTCTCTCTCTGTCTCTGTCCCTCTGTCTGTCTGTCTCTCCCTCTCTGTCAACCTTCACCTCGGCTGCCACTAAGCGTCTGTAGTGTCCTGTTGTGTTTCATCACCCCCTACCTCCCTCACCTGCACACTCCTCTTCTTTCTCCCTCTCTCCTATCGCACTCCCTCTTACCCACCTTCTCTCCTTCACCCCCTACCTCCCTCATCTCCCCCTTACTGATTCTCCCTTTGACCTTTCCATCTCTTTCTTAAAATTTATCCCTCTCTCCCTCCCTTTCTTTTCTCCATTAGGCCTCCATGTACTCCTCATTTAGAAATCTCTCTCTCTCTCTCTCTCTCAAGTTTATTCTTATGATTAAGGAACACAGCTCAAGCTCCAGGTCCCTCTTGACTGAGTAACAACTTGAGGAACTGACTTATTCGTGGTTCAGGTCCCCCTTGACTGAGTAACAACTTATAGAGACAAGCAAAGAAACAAGTCACACCTCACACTCGACAGAACAAAAACATCAACACATTTCCTGCATTACGCCGCCGTGGCCTACCGCCATATTAGGCTCTACCGTCTTCCTCACTACTTACCTCCAATTAACACAGGAAAATATATCAGCCAGTTGTAACAGGTAAATTTTAATCACAAGGTACTTCCCGGAATTAGGCCGCTGCGTTCTGCTAGTCGGCGTCACTCAGGCGGCAACGTTCAGCAACAACTGGTATTTCAGAACCTCCTCAAAACAAGTCTAATATTCACAGTAAACACACTATTTTCACCAGATAGTCAAGGTAACAACGTGGCAAATTGAGTTCACCGATACTTACCAACACCTAAATAAGGCTCTGAACTGGATTATTAAAATGTAAATTAAGTTAAATGTAAAATAAGTTTTTAGTTTAGATTAAATTTTAGACGGATGTTTGATATACTCGGTACAGTAATAATCGGCGTCAACTGATATTTGCCGATAGTTGAAGACGAGATTAAGGATGTTTTTTTCTTAAGAGTTAATAGGGGCAATTTCCTGTTGGTCATAATGTTGCCAGATAACACGTGAGCCACTATCGTTAATCAGTTTAATTAGTGGTATTTCCTTGGGTTCGTCTACATCTATCTATCTATCTATCTATCTATCTATCTGTCTGTCTGTCACACACACACACACTCTCTCTCTCTCTCCATTCTGAACATTTCTCACTAATCCCCACAAGAGATAAGATAAACAAGGGTAATGGAGACCATCAGCACACAGTCATACCTCAGCACTAAGCCCTTAACTTTATCTCTGGCTCAGGATAATATCATCCGTGTTATCATTCAAGTCACCCAAAGCATTTCCTATGTCAGTGTGTGTTGACGTCACCGCTGCAATGCTTGACGTACCAAACAACACCAAGCTGTGAATTTTGGTGAGAGAGAGAGAGAGAGAGAGAGAGAGAGAGAGAGAGAGAGAGAGAGAGAGAGAGATAATAGCAACTCCTCATTTTGTAGTGTTGACGTAAAGATGTGAATTAACACCTTGTTTCAGCAAGTATGGAAGTTTCTCAAACTACTCTGAATATTATTAATTAGGTGCTTAGTAATATTAATGTGATAAAAACGTAGAATAATATCTTTCTAAACATACATAATCAGTAATTGTATCCTGAAAATCATATTTGACTTTAGTTTACCATGAATTCGTCCCGCACCAGTACGTAACCAACAGAAAACGGAAGCTTCTCATTCCATAGAAAACTCAACATTTTCCCGGGATACCTAAACTATTTTCTACAGATATGGTTTACAATAGTGGTAGATGTTACGATGAGGAACAAATTATCGCAAATGATTCATGATGAAATGCAAAAATAATGAATGAATAATAAAATAAGATTATACGGAGAGACGAATGATGAATAATGTTTTTTAGAAATGAAAATGAGACGACATAAAAGTAAAAAAAAAGTGATCTGTTCAACCGGGAAATATACCAAATTCTCTGTATATCTGTCTGTCTCCCTCTCTCTCTCACAGCACGATACAGAAGTTCAAACTTAAAACAAACACACACACGAGCTTTCAGGTACCAAGACATTCACTCAACGTTCCACACTAAACTACTTCCTTCACACACAATCATTCATACACTCTACACACACACACACACATCTGGCTCCCCCACACACACACACCTGGCTCCCCCACACACACACACATCTGGCTCCCCCACACAGAAACCTTCCCACCCCACACTCCGAACACACTGGTCACTATAACCTTAAGACACTGTAACTTCTGTAACACTATCTGATATTGTCTTGTACAGTGTGGTGTGGCAAGAGACGCGGACATTGACATAACCACTGAAGATGAACCACTGAAGATGTCCTCGTGTACAAGGTTATCATGGCAGGAGGGATGGTCAGGTAGGTATGGGTAGTCCTTCAGGAGAGAGAGAGACGTCATCCTTGTTACGTGAACTTGGTGAGGTAGATCCTGGGAAAGACACAGTAATCTAGTTCCTGTGGCCGGGATATGACCCTTACCCACCACACCCTCACAAAAACTCACCCTCTCTTTTTACTGGACCTTATTATCGCGTTTCTCCTGTCGTAAAGTTGGTCTCGGATGACATGGCGTACGTGTGTCTGGCGTAGATCCCTTAAGGTGCCATTGCGAACGTTTTTCAATGTATTTCGTACATAAAAACATCGCCACTGCAGGCAGGGGGCGAGGCAAATGTTTGCTGGCTATCATAAACACACACTAAAGAGACCGAGATTTTCCTGACTCATCAGAGCTCCACGGTGGATAAACCAAGCACTTCTCGTCAGCAGCCGGAAGGTGTGAGGACTCCACCTACTTCTACAGCTACTACAACTGGTTCTACAGCTGTGAGTGACCCGGACCTGTAACAACCTGGTGGACGACTGAGGCACCTGGGAGCTGGTCCTCTACAACACAGAGATAAATATAGAGAAGATGATGATGATGACTTCTTGGATACCCTCAAATTGTCTCCCTCCCTTTGCTGACGACTGACACTCACTATGCGGGCCACAAGAACACTGAAGGTTAACCACATTGTATTTTAGAGTCTTGGTTAAGATTCTCAATAACTTATAATATTAATATTTTTCCTCCAGTTGGTTTTATCGTTAGAACTGATGATGTCTACACTCCCTCACTCACCAGGCATGATCACAGCGGGTACAGCGTCTCATCCCTCGGCGACGGCGAAAAAAACCCATTCATTAATTATAGTCGTCAGCTTCAAGGATCAAGAGCTATAAAAGAACGATAGTGGCCATGGTCAGGACCCTCATGGCCGCCTCGCCCCACCCTGCCCGGCCCTCACCAGGTGAAGATGATCCCGACGACGTGCGTTCCTGCGGTGCTTCAATGGCCGCTCCTCGCCTCGCCCCGCCCCGCCAAGTGAAGATGGACCCGGCAATGTTTGTTCCATCACGAGGGTCCTGCAGGTCCCTCACCCGGCTACTAACGCTCGCTGCATCAACGTCGTGGTTGAGGCTGACATTAGGTGGGGCGGTGGTTGTTGAGGATAACTTTATTGTTAATTAAGAGAGATGAAGGAAAGACTTCAGATCCTAATGAAGAAATACTGAACTTACAGTAGTTCTTCACGTAAGTTTTCTGACTGAGGTGTTGGACTTTTGGCGTCAGTGACATTAAGAAAAAGAAAACTTTTATATCTCGACAGAAAGAAATATATGACACCACCTCGTCACCATCACACACTCGTCCACAACACTATAAGAACAGCTATACCGCCGCTGGCCGCTGACCACACCCTGGTGGTGATAACTGTACAAAGGGACATCTTTCTGTCCTCCTCACACATTTTATGGTGGTGACAACGGCACACCGAAGTTATACCCCCTCATCTCCTCACACGGGAGCTGGACCCAAAAAGGTGACTGGTGATGCGCATCTTTGTGGTGAAGAACAGAGGCAAAAAAGCCCAGAGAAGGTCACCTCTGCCAGTGTCACGATCAAGGATCCTTGCATAACATTACAGCGTTATTGCAATCATGACTATCATGCTGGACCCTCGCTTGTTGCTGCCCGTGACTCACGCTCCTCCAGGAAACAGCAAACAATCATCAACATCCCCCAAAAGTTAAATCTACACATTTTATGAGACAGAAGGACAGGGGGCAGTGTGAGGCTGCACTATAACGCACCGGTGAGAATATTTCCATATCATGACAACCTTTCAAGTCGTGGACTTTCCGGGTCCGGGTGTTGGTGTGTTGAAGTTTCCCAAGAACAAGATAAGAAACAAAAGGACTAACCAGCGTCTCAAGCTGCAACACAAATACGGATGTTCCAAGTCTCTCACTCCAAACTCTTGTCTCTAACTGGAGATTTTAAAATGCATCTCACAGGTTCACTTCAGCTTCCACACAAAGATGGTTCCTTACAAATAATAATTTTTTTTCACCTTCCTGGGGAGATTAAAAAAAAACATTATTTCACTTGTTCACTTACACCACACCACAACACAACACACCACAACACAACACCAACACGATAATAAAGTGACACTGAGACAACCTTAACTACCAGATCTATTAATGTTAAGACGCCTCCCTCCCAACCCCATCCATCCACCCCTCCAAACCACCACCCTCATCCCCACCCCATCCATCCACCCCTCCAAACCACCACCCTCATTGCCCCACCACTCCCAACTCCACACACCCACCCCTCCAAACCACCACCCACATCCCCGCCCCACCACTCCCAACCCCGCCCAAAATGTGACGTAACAGCTAACAAGAGTCCGGACACTGGCCTGACCCGCCCGGCCCGTCTGGCATAGGCAGCTTCGGGCAACGCTGTTATATCACACACCAACACCTGTACCATCTCCTGGTAGCGTCCATCTGTCAGTGTGCTCAAGTCCGAATCATAGTTGTGTCACTTACGGTGTTGTAAGTAAACATTGTCGACGTCAAGGTTGAAGGTGTTAAGTGTTGGAGCCACATAAGTATCTCCTGGTCCACATGTTATTTAAATAAGGGACCCCAAGTACACCTTAAATTAGGGACCCCAAATACACTTTAAAATAGGAATCCCTTAAATACATTATTTAAAACAAGGTCCTCAGGAATTTCAAAGCAGTTCGTTCGTCTGAGTGAAGATTATTTTAAGCATCTTTATGAAGGAACTGTGCTGTTACTAAGGACCTGTGGGCGAGATTAAGATAATGTCTACCTGTGTGTGTACCTCCTCTCCTTCCCTCTCTCCCGACCTGCTACCTGTATAACCCTTCCCACCGCCGCACCTCTACCAACATTTTCACCCACACCTCTACTATTACACCCCCAACATACCATCAGCATCACCTACCCCCACCACCCCCAACCAGCATCGCCTCCCACACCCCTACCATCATTATAACCTCCAACACCACACCACCAGAACCCTAACCTTCCCTCCCTACACCACCACCACCACTCCTCAACACTGCCTCGTTGCCACCGCCCTCAGGCATCTTTCCTAACACTGAAGAAGGGACGAACAATGGTCAAACATGTAGTCTTAACTTGAATTAAGTCACATCCTCATTCTTTTCTTTCTTTTCCTCCTACTACTCCTCCACCTCCTCTTCCTTCTCCTTCTTTCTCTATCTATTCCTCCTTCTTTCATCTCCTTCTCCTCCACCTCATCTCCCTTCTTCCTTCACCTCCTCCCACATACCACATACACACTTCCTACACACTCACCATAAACACTAAAACAGAACTGATTCCATAACTAAATTTCCTCTACACTAACTACTAACACACACACACACGCACGCACACACACACACACACACACACACACACACACACACACACACACGCACACACACACGCACACACACACACACACACACACACACACACACACACGCACGTAGCACGGTGGAAGATTAGGGAGGATCTGTCCTTTTTTGTGGGTCCATCTTCTATAACTACGACCAGGAACTCCAACAACAACAACAAAAAACAAGAGAAGGGTTCAAGTTTTTTGTCTAATTGACGTCATGAGAGGAGTTGATTATTACATCGCCTGTGTACCCTTCACCTCTCCCTTCTCTTGCAGATAATTTAATTAAAACTTATTATCTTGGCTGCTATAACTACTACTACTACTGGTGTGACGTTTATACACTCCAATAACCTCACTAAATATTAAATACAGTTTTAGTCACCTTTTTTATCCTTTAATTAACGAACACCCCTAAAACAACATAAGACAACGATTCAGTGACATGGAACAAAATTTACCTTACAGTCAGCGGCTGCGTGCAACAGACCACGAGAATACTGATAACATAGTCCCCCCTCGCATCACTCCCCGTAACATTAGACAAATTATATTCAAGGTCGCAAAGTCAGTAAAATCTTTCACTTAACTATACTTTATGATCACAAACGTCTATAATAATAACTCTCCTGCTATGACTCGACCTAAAAACATTCAATTATTAGCTGTCTTTAAGTTAATAATTACATATAAATTATAATAACACCCCAGTATGATTCATGAGTCTTGTAAGAGAAAATGTATTACGTGTGGTAGATATATGGGGGAAACTTAACTAAATGTGATGACAGTACCAACACGCTCTATGGTTAGTCTTCGGTACACAAGACACTGTATTCGACCCTCCTCACTCTCCAAACTGTAACATTAGGTTGATATTCACTGCTGGGTGATTTGGTTGTATCCTGGGAGCAAACTAGAGACTCTTAGGATAGGATGTATGAATGTTGTATCCACTTGCCCCCGACACCCTCGCACCTGAGACCCGACACCCGCACCCACTACACCAGACACACCCCGACACCCTGACATCCAACACCCTGACACCTGACACCCTCACATAACTGCACAACATTACCCATCAACAAAACCTGATTCTTCTGATATAACGTAATATATTTAGTCACTGTTAACGATTATTACCAAACCATCTCAAACTGCTATATATTTCCAACCAATAAACTATACCTTTATATCCAGACACATTCTACCACATAAACAATAATCTTATACAAATTATCGAAGAAACTCTGGTATATTTGTCCTGTTTACACTCAACATACGTAAAGGTGTAGACAAACAATAACATTACGTAAACAATATACAAAACAGACCGTAGACAAATTTCTTAACTAATTGCTGTATTCTAATATCAAAAATAAGAGAATAAACAAAAAATCATATTACATCAGAAACAACAAAAGAATCAACAAAAATATCTTCGGGACGGACAGACACACGGAAGGACAACCACCAGGGGTCATAATAGTACTAAACAACTCGTCCCTCTTAAGGTGGTCCTCCTCGGGGTTAGACACTCAGATAAACAGCCTTACGTTCTCCCTGCCTCAGCCTATACCTGTACCGGGGCGCTGAGTGTTGACGTGTACTACTCAGCTCTGTGTGTGTGTGTGTGTGTGTGTGTGTGTGTGTGTAGAGGTGGAATTCCTTATGTGTGTGGAGGTATAGGGCCGTGTGTGTGTCTGTATGCAGGAGCCTGTGTGTGGGTGTGTGTGGAGGTGGGGCCGTGTGTGTGTGTGTGTGTGTGTGTGTGTGTGTGTGTGCGTAAGAGCCTTGGTGCACCGTTGTGGCGACTCAATCACCTGTCAGGGAGAATCTTCTCGTCCTCACAAGCCACCTGCACGATCACCACCAACGCCACCATAATCACCATCAAAACCAGTCACCACCATCACCACCATCACCACCACCATCACCACCATAATCACCAACACTCCTGTCACCACCACCACCACCATCACCACCACCACACCATCACCACCATAATCACCAACACCCTGTCACCACCACCACCACACCATCACCACCACCACACCATCACCACCATAATCACCAACACCCTGTCACCACCACCACCACACCATCACCACCACCACACCATCACCACCACCACACCATCACCACCATAATCACCAACACTCCTGTCACCACCACCACCACACCATCACCACCACCACCACACCACCATCACCACCACCATGTCACCACCACCACACACACCACCATCACCACCAATGCTGGAGACAAGCAGCTTCCAGAAACACGTTTGTCAACAATCTCATCTGTCATCAAGTTACCAAGACAACCTCAAGTCACTGAACACACCTGGTGAACACTGAACACACCTGGTGAAAACTAAACACACCTGGTGAAAACTAAACACACCTGGTGAACACTGAACACACCTGGTGAACACTGAACACACCTGGTGAAAACTTAACACACCTGGTGAAAACTAAACACACCTGGTGAACACTGAACACACCTGGTGAAAACTAAACACACCTGGTGAAAACTAAACACACCTGGTGAACACTGAACACACCTGGTGAAAACTAAACACACCTGGTGAACACTGAACACACCTGGTGAAAACTAAACACACCTGGTGAACACTGAACACACCTGGTGAACACTGAACACACCTGATGAACACTGTACATGACTGGCTGGACCTGAGCTGACCTAGGAAGGTGCGGTGCCAAGGATAGACGATGATGATATAAGGAGAGAGAGAGAGAGAGAGAGAGAGAGAGAGAGAGATTCCCGCCAGTAAATGATACAAAATGAAAAAAAGGGAAAAAGAAAACCACTTACAAGGTTTGTCTACGCCTTAAAACAACAAAGAAATCAAGTAAAAACAAAGAAACATAAACAAAGAAACAAATAGTGTTGTTATAAGCAATGGTTAAAAATATATATGAATTTGTATACATAAGGAGGTGTACACGTGTTACCCCCTGCGTGTACGTCTGTGTGTGCATGTGTCAGTTTGTATGTGTACGTGTGAGCCTTCCTCTGTTTGTGTGTGTGTGTGTGTGTTTATGTTTGTGTGTACCTGTAGCTCTTCCTGTGTGTGTGTGTACGGAATGTGTACATATGACATTCATCTTGTGTACATTACCGTTAATGGACACAGGTGATGTTCCGGCCACTCTTACCTAAAATATTAATGACAGTTAGTTTAATAATAATAATACTACTACTACTACTAATAATAATAACACACAGAAAAAAAATTACTTTCATAACCCAAACATAAAAACAGTTTCCAAGTACCATTTTTACCAAGAATTTCCAGACTTCATTATTCTCAAAACACAATGTTGTGACCGTCTTAACCTCGGGGTCTTAACTTATCTTTGACCCTTATCACCGAGCATTATTATCATGCCAAGGCTTCAATATTTGTCTCTTGCATACACTGATTTTACACCAATGTTAAGTTATCTGACTATGAGCCTCAAGCCCATTGGTTGAGTTATTGTGACGTAATCGTGCTTTGGTTTGGAGTTCTGAAACCTATTAGCTTATTGGTCGATTAATTTGACGCCATCGTGTTTTGGTCAGGCGTCCCTTTCATCTATTGGCCAGCTCTACCTGACGTCATCACATTGTAATATGAGTTAGAGAAAGATCATCGCTGTTTAGTCGAGTCAATAAACAAGCAACAATTTCCCGCGCAGTTTATCGGGAAATAAATTATTCTTTACACAGTTCAAGGACGAAATGTCCCTTATCTACGTGTTTATACTTTCACCAGAGAGAGAGAGAGAGAGAGAGAGAGAGAGAGAGCCAACATAATGTCAACCCACATCTTTACCTGCCGCGGCCGGACACAGCGGCAGGTATAGATTGGTGACGGAGGGAGTTTCAGGTCGCCCAGTCTGTCTGCCCACTTACCTGCCTGTTAGTAAGCCAGTCACACAGTCAGTCAGTTTGTAAGCCAGTCAGCCAGTCATTGTACAGTTCCACAAAATATCCACTAGTGTATTTCCTCACTAGTGACATGAAGCACCTTGGTCTGACACCCTCCTCCTCCTCCTACCTCTTCTTTCTTCTCCTCCTCCTCCTTCTTCTTCTTCTCCTACCTCTTCTTTCTTCTCCTCCTCCTCCTTCTTCTTCTTCCTCCTTCAACCCTCCACGCTTCCCCAATCTCTCTTTCTCTCTCTACTTTCTCCCGTCCCAGCCATCTTCTCCCCTCTCGCCCTCTCTCTCAATACACCCCACTCCCCTCATCCCCCTCCCTACACCCCTCCATCTCCCTTCAATACCTCTCCACCAACCTCATTCCCCCCTCACCCCTCACCCTACCACACCCTACCACACCACCACCTCCCGCGCTCACCTGGTTCACCTGGCCGGGCAGTATATGACGTCACACAACAGGTAACACAAAGAGAAACTGGCAAAAACTTGGTGAGGATGTGAAAGGTGGATCAGCCCTCGTCTCTATCATGAACAAACAAATAAAAACACAATTAAGAAAAAAAAAAGGAATATAAACAAACAACTAAATATAAAATATACTAACCAAACAAATAAAAAAATGAGTAAAAAAGTAAATTATACCCAAATAAATAAACAAAAAAATAAATAAAAATAATTAATAAAAAAGTAAATTATAAACAAGGAAATAATCAAATAAATATAAACTAAAGAAATAAATTATACACTAAAACACCTTCATGTTAACTCATTAATTCATTCAGGTAAAACAATGATAATAATTAGCGTATTTAACTTTGAACAAAAGTGTTTAAAATCTGTGTTCAAAAATATTAACATTACCTTACCTACCTTAACTTCATATCACTTAACCTAACCTAACCAAACCTACCTTAACTCTACGTCACCTAACCTCATAGTGTTAGGGTGGTTATTCTTCAGGTGACCCCCTCGTTAAGACAGGTGAGTTAACGTGACCTTTCGTGGTCTTGAGGGAAACTGTTGATATCATTCTGGCCGCTGATTGGTTCACAGAAAACGGGATGAGGTATTAATCATTCTGCTTTCGTGTTATTCTGAGGGGAGGGAGGGAACCAGTGAGGGGTAGGAGGAAAGGGAGGAGAGAGAGAAAGGGAGGGAGGAGGATAGGAAGAAGTAAGGGAAGGAGAGAGAGAGAGAGAGAGAGAGAGAGAGAGAGAGAGAGAGAGAGAGAGAGAGAGAGAGAGATAGTCCAAATGGAGAAAAGAATGAGAGGGGTCGCCCCTTCCTCCTCACGTCAACAGTTGTCTCATTATCCAGGTCACACACACACACACACACACACACACACACACACACACACACACACACACACACACACACGCACGCACACACACCTAATGACTGGACCAAAATTTAACTGCTAACATTGAGTCTTCACAAAAACTTGACACCAACACGACGTACGCCAGTGTTAAGTCTACTATTAATAGTAATGACAAAAAAAAGATTAAGAACCATTATATTCAACACAATACTCGTTTGACCTAACCTAACCTACCCTAACCTAACATAACCTACCCTAACCTAACCTAACCTAACCTAACCTAACCTAACCCCTAACCTAACCTCCCAATTATAACCTAATCCCACCCTAACATGACCCCAACTACTAACAGACCTACTAACCTACCCTAACATAACCTACCCTAACATGACCTAACCTAACCTAAACCTAACATAACCTAACTAACCTACCCTAACCCAATAACCCATGACCTACCCCCTAACCTAACCTACCCTAATATGACCCAACCTAATGACTACCCTAACCCAACCTACCCTAACCTATATGACCACCCTAACATACCCACCCATAATCTACCCTAACATGACCCACCTCCCATGAACCTAACCTACCTAACCTAACATAACCTACCCTAACCTACAACCTAACATACCTACCTGACCCTACCTAACCTATGACCTAACATAACCTAAACCTAACATGACCTACCCTAACCTAATATGACCTACCTAACCTAACATGACCTACCCTAACCTAACTCCTACCTAACCTAACCTACCACTTAACCTAATGACCTACCCCTAACCTAATATGACTACTAACCTAACATGACCTAAACCTAACCTAACATGACCTATAATTCCCTAATATGACCCACCTGCCCTACCCTAACCTAATGACCCCAACCTAACATGACCTAACCTAACATGACCTACCTAACCTAATAACCTACCTAACCTAAGACCTACCCTAACCTAACATGACCTACCCTAACCTAACATGACCTACCTAACTCATGACCTACTCCTAACCTAATATGACCTACCCTAACCTAACCTAAGCACTATGTCGTGATTGGCTGCCTCGTAGGTGCTGGAGGAAGAAGGATGTTTTAAGGTGTGGGTGGAGGAAGGAGGAAGGAGGAGAGAGGAGAGGGGGGAAGGGCGGTGAACGGAGGGAGGAAGGAGGGAGAGAATGGAGGATGAACGGAGGAGGGAGAGAATGGGAGGGGTGAACGGAGGGAGGAGGGAATGGGAAGGGTGAACGGAGGAGGGAGGGAAGGAGGAAAGGGGAGAGAGGGAAGGGGGTGAACGGAGGAGGAGGGGAAGGGCAGGGAACGGAGAGAGGAAAGGCGGGTGAACGGAGGGAGGGAGGAAAGAGGGATAGAATGGGAAGGGTGAACGGAGGGAGGGAGGGAGGGAGGGATAGAGGAAGAAAATGAGGGAACGGAAGAGGAAAGAGGGGGATGAATGGATGAAGGGAGATGTAAAGGAGTACGGGGAGGGAGGGAGGGAGGGGGAGTTAAGACCTCAGGGTAGGTAAGAGTTTAAACCAGTTCAAGTGAGGTCTTTGGTCGACGTCTGTAGCCGGCTGGTCGACCGTCTTTATCCGGAAACGGAAAAATTATGTATAAAAAGAAGGGGATCACCTGAAGATTACCCACCCCAGCTTATTTCACCTGAAGATTAACTACCCTAACACTATTTGAGGGGGTTAGGTCAGGGTAGGTCAGGTCAGCGTCGGGTAGGGTAGCATTAGTTAGGGATGGTTAGGTTAGGTTAGTGTTAGGTTAGGTTAAGAAGTTAGGTTAGTGTGGTCAGGTCAGCGTCGGGTAGGGTAGCATTAGTTAGGGATGGTTAGGTTAGGTTAGTGTTAGGTTAACTCAACTCAGACTTTCCTTCAACGGTAAACAGAACGTATTTTAAGTCCTCGAGATTGGGTACCGTAAACAGTGATCCTTTGACAACGGTAGATAAATATATTCTGGTTTCCATGTTAACCTTTACACACACGACGCTCGTATGCCGTTAACAGTGACCCTTCTACTGATCAGCGGTAAGCAGATTAACAGTCTAAATTAACTCCTCGAGTTTGGGTACCGTTAACAGTGATCATACGACACCTATTGGTAATCGAACCTGGGTCCTTCACTTTCTGTTGGTAGGAACTTGAACAGGTGACCCAGTGAGCCTTGAAGTGAACCTTGATGTAGTGAACTAACGATATGGAAGACTCTCTCTCAAACGGTAAAGGGATTCGATCTAAAGTTCTCCAGAGAGTTAAAACAACAATCTGACCAATCACAACCACTCCCCCACAACAAGGAGATTCGATTCCGTGTCCTCGAGTTGTTGTTGTGATGATACGAGACAAGTGACTGACCTGGCGTGTTTACCTGTGTTTGTTTATGCTTGTTTACCTGTGTTTGGTTATGTTTACCCGTGTTTTTTTTACCTGTCCTTGTGTTTACTTCAGGTTAGGATTCGTACTTGTTCACCTGTTGTAGTCTTTATAAACACTAAACATGTCTCAGGTGTTGCTGCTGAATTACAGGTTAATGACCTTTGTGCCTTGGTGATGTTTACGTGTTCGAGATTAACAAAAGTTCCTAAGTTAAAAAGTTCCTCGTAAGTGAAAAGTTCCCCATAAGTGAGAATATAACAATGTACTTAATTTATTCACTTATACTTATGTAAAGTCGTCTAAAAATATTACTTTCCTAACTTAAGTAAATCCCTTCAAGTAACATCAAACATACTTATACACTTTAGAGTTACAAAGTATGGGTTTAATATTATTTATAGACGTTGTTGTAGTGATGGAGTTTGTTAAGTAAAAGCGTTAAGTGTGTTTCCTAGAGTCTCACTTATATGGACGACGCTTTGTGAAGTGAGACTCTTGTTACTTGTAAAAGTTTCTTGTGTGAGGAGGAATGTGTCCAGACTGTCTCCTCTCCTCCTGCCACGACTGGTTACTCACCCAGCTGCACACACACACACCACAACACAGCCCACACACACACACACACACCACAACACAGCCTCACACACACACACACACACCACAACACAGCCCCACACACACACACACACACACACACACACACACACACACACACACACCACAACACAGCTCACACACACACAGCCTCACACACACACACACACAACACAGGCCTCACACACACACACACACACACACACACACACACACACACACACACACACACACACACACACACACACACACACACACACAGCCCTCACACACACACACACACACACACACACACACACACACACACACACACACACACACACACACACACACCACAACACAGCTACACACACACACACACACAAACACAGCCCCCACACACACACACACACACACCACAACACAACACAGCCTCACACACACACACACACACACACACACACACACACACACACACACACACAACACACAGCCTCACACACAACACACAGCTCACACACACAACACAGCCTCACACACACACACAACACAGCCTCACACACACACAACACAGCCTCACACACACACACAACACAGCCTCACACACACACACAACACAGCCTCACACACACACACACACACACCCACAACACAGCTTCACACAGCTTACACACACACACACACACACACACACACACACACACACACACACACACAAACACACACACACACACACACTGGCTGTGAATGTGAATGTATGTATTGTGTGTGTGGTGTGTGTGTGTGTGGTGAAGGTGTGACTTAATAGTGGCACAGACCTTCCCACTGGCAGTATGTGGTCCGCTAATCTCAAATAGACCTTTCCTTCCCACTCTCTCCTTCCATTCAGACATTCATCCTTCGCTCCCTCCCTCTCTTCCTTCGTCCTTCAGAAACGTTGAAAATAATAAGAAGTAACTCAAGGACAGCGATAGGGGCAAGGAGGGAGGAAGGGGAGGGGGGGGGGAGGGGAAGGAGGGAGGGAGGGAGGGAGGGAGGGAGGGAGGGAGGGAGGGAGGGAGGGAAGGGAGGAGGAGGAGGGAGGGAGGAGGAGAGAGGGAAGAGGGAGGGAGCACAATACGTATATGAGAGCCTACGGGACAGGAGGACAAGAGACAATAAGATCGATGGCACTAGGCAGCAGTGCCACCCCCCACAGGCACATTAATGACACAAAGACAGGGGACAGCACCGACACCTGACCTGTCACACACCTGAAGAGAGAGAGAGAGAGAGAGAGAGAAAAAAAAGAGAGAGAGACGAATAATCAGTGAAACAAAACTAGGAAAACTCTCCCTCGCCTTGACAAGCGTGACGTCACACTGTTGACCTCTAAACACACATGTAAGAGGTGTTAGCAAGGTGTTCCCGCCCAGCCATGGACTCTGCGTAACACTTTGAGTACGAAGAATTAACACCTCTGAGTACGATAATTTTAACCTCTTGAATGTGGATGATAAAATCCTTTGAGCACGAAATTTTAACCCCTCTGAGTACGGTTTTAACCCCTTGAGTACAATAGTTTAACCCTTCTGAGTACGTTGATTTAACCCTTTGAATACAATGCTTTAACAGTTTCCCCATCTCCAAACGGTCAAGACATCGTACTCAAGGTGTTAAGTTATTGTACTCAAGGGGTTAAGTCATTATATAAAAAAAGGTAAAATTATCGTACTCAACATTCTAATTCATCGTACTCAAGGCATTAAATCATCGTACTCATGGTGTTAAGCAAGAACAAGAAGTGAAACTACTAGAGTGCTATTGCCAATTATTATTACCCAGAGACCAACACGTCCAGGTGGGAATGAATAAACCCAACCTAACCTAACCCAACCTAACCTAACCCAACCTAACCCAACCCAACCCACCCAACCTAACCTAACCTAACCCAACCTAACCTAACCCAACCTAACCCAACCTAACCTAACCCAACCTAACCTAACCTAACCTAACCTAACCTGACCTGGTAACAACAAGAGAAAGTTGACCCTGATGACTAAAATAACACCAATGACGTCGACCACAATAACAGCTGAACAAATATGAACAAAGTGAACATGTTTAATATCATAATATTTTGTTCTTTATCGTTGTCTACCTGTGTGTGTTGCCTACCTGTGTCTTGTCTACTTAGCTAAAACAAACAATATACAAGCAAGGTCAGACGCCCAGACAGACAGACAGAGAGAGACAGACATTCAACAGCAGCCCCATCTCGTGTCTGCTGTTTGGACGAGTTTTACGGTGAGTTTATACCTGTTGTTGAGCCTCGTGTGTTTACCGCCGTCAGTGTGATAGACAGAGGGCTAAACAGACGGTCAAAACAGACAGACATACAGAATAAAACAGAACCAGTACCCTCCAACACACAGACAGACAGACACACGTACCGTCATTCAACACTGGAGTATGATTGTGGTCAGAGAACCGGGCAGCGAGGAATGAATCTTGATGAGTTACTAGGATGCTTCTCTCAGCTCCCAGTACCAAGGAATGCATACTTTCCCTCGGCTCCTCCTACGGTACACTACTTCTACGGTACACCTTCACTATGTACCGATACTCTCCGGTACACTTATGCAGTTTATTCTTTGGGTATACTTCAATGCGGTTCGGTACTTCGAGAATCTATTCCACGGTACACTGTATAGTTCAGGTACACAAATCTTTGGTATACTTCGAGGGTAAGAGTTTCAACGGTACACCTTTACGGTACACTTATACAGTTTCTTCTTGGTACACTTTGAGAGTCTACGGTACAGTTTAAGTCACAATGGTACACTTAAACAGAGAGTTTCGTTTAGGTACACTTTAAGTTACTGAGATAAACTTGGAGAGTCTACGGTACACTTTGTTACAATGGTACACTTGCACAGCCCATAAACACTCCACTTGTTCCTTCAGTTTCTTCTCCTCTGAAGCCTCCAAAACGGCCAAAGGTCATCTCTTATCTTCAGCCAAAAGTTAACTCAGGTCAGCCGGCAGGTAAGGTTAATGATCGACTCTCCAATGGATTGTGTCAACAGAAAAGGTCAAGTAAGGTCACTATTCCGCTTTGAGGTACTGACGTCACGAACAAATTCCACGAGAGAATAGAGGTCAACATTAGGCTCTTGGGGTTCACTGGGTATAATCAGCAGAGGTCACAAAAGGTTACTGCTGTGTTGGCTTCAGACGTTTCCAGGTTGTGGGTGAGGGCTGTTAAGAACTATCCAATAGCTTGTTAAGTGAGGGGTTGTTAAAAGCAATCCAGAAGGTTGTTTAGTTTGTGTTTTAATTGTTCGTTCGCTTCACTTTCGTCCACTTGACTACTGCTAACTACAGCTCGTTTGTGACACATCATCTTGAAGGAGGTAAACGGTATCTTCCACCAGCTGGCTGCCAACACCACCGGCAACTGCGAATAATATCCTCAGTTTATACGATCATGTATAAATATTTCTTGTTTTTATCACACAGACTAGTTCAGGTCTCGCAGCCAGCCGTGTGTAAACCGCCGAGTCAAACACTTTACTGAAGATGGTCAGGACCGTAACCTCCCTTATACCTTCGGCCAAACCACAGTTGCCAGATACTTCCATTCAACCAAAACCTCAAAGATACTTATAAACGGCATCAAAAACTTATAACTTGAGTAGTATTGTTGTAAGTGGTTATTAAGTGTTATACTCGCTGTAAGTGTGTTGTGTTTGTTGTAGTACTGCGGTAGTGGAGGGACTTTTGACCACAACAAGACAATGACAACGAGTGTGTAAGGTGGTCACTCGAAAACAAGTAAAAGACTTAATGGACAACATGCCATCCTCCCCCCTCCTGCTCCTCCTCCAAGGTCCTCCTCAACCGATGACGCCATGAAAAAAATGCTGATATAACTCAAACATTAACTCTTGTACTTCATGTTTTTCCCCTCACCACATCCACAGACACAAGACTGGAGTGCGTTCAGTGTTCTAGAGTGTGTTCAGTGCTCATGGGTGTGTTCAGTGTTTTTAGAGTGTGTTCAGTGTTCTAGGGTGTGTTCAGTGTTCTAGGGTGTGTTCAGTGTTCTAGAGTGTGTTCAGTGTCTAGGGTGTTCAGTGTTCTAGGATGTTCAGTGTCTAGGATGTCTAGTGTTCTAGGATGTGTTCAGTGTTCTAGGGTGTGTTCAGTGTTCTAGAGTGTGTTCAGTGTTTGAGTGTGTTCAGTGTTCTAGGGTGCGTTCAGTGTTTTAGAGTGTGTTCAGTGTTCTAGGGTGTGTTCAGTGTTCTAGAGTGTGTTCAGTGTTCTAGGATGTGTTCAGTGTTCTAGGATGTGTTCAGTGTCTAGGGTGTGTTCAGTGTTTTAGGATGTGTTCAGTGTTCTAGGGTGTGTTCAGTGTTCTAGGGTGTGTTCAGTGTTCTAGGATGTGTTCAGTGTTCTAGAGTGTGTTCAGTGTTCTAATGGTCTCAGCAACACACACACTCACCCCACCACACCTGTCTAATGTCCCTTGGTATTCGGTGTCTGAAGCTTTGAGGTCAATATTTACATAAGTCCTGAGGGAAGGGGAGGAGGGAGAGGGAGAGAAGGAAGGGAGAGGGAGAGGGAGAGAAGGGAGAGGGAGGGGGGTTTGCGTTTGTCCTTCCCTCTGAGAAATTCCCACTTCTATTTCGGGTATGTCTTGGGAAGTCCAGGGGCCTCTGTGTGTGTGGTGCCGGGGACAGGTTCACACAGGTAACGTGACACCTGCTGGTTGTTAATTAATAAAAAAGTTCTTCATTTTCTCTGGTTTCCTGTTGAAGCTCACATTGTTCCTGTTATTATCTCAGTCAGTCAGTCAGACAAGAGAGTCGCAGGTGGGGAAATTACTTACCAACTGCTTTAAATTTAGAAAATGGAAAGTACTTGCCAACTCATGTATAAGAAAGTACTTGCCAACTCGTGTATTAGAAGAAAGTTCCTCTGCCAACACTGATATTTGTGGAAAGATAGTATCTAACAGTGTCTACCAACGAAAAAAGTATCTGTCAACACTGGTACTAGAGAAAGGAAAGTATCCAACAGCTTATGAAAGTATCTACTGACAGAGAAAGTTCCACCAGGTTCGTATAACTCGACAGGTACAGACAAAAGAGTACCAAGTATTGTTCCCACGGTAATGAATGTGTGGTGTGTTACCTGTCCTTATCTGAGGTTAATGAGCTCACCTGGTCTGACCCCCACTGTGAGAGAGAGAGAGAGAGAGACCCTTCCCTTCTCAATTGTCCGGCCATGACCAACATTACTTTTAACTGGACCTGCCTTGTACCCCACCCTACACCACCTGTACACCCACCTACACCACCTGTACACCCACCTACACCACCTGTGCACCTGCCTACACCACCTGTGCACCTGCCTACACCACCTGCAATTCTCCCCATCTACACCCAACTCTCTCTCTCACCGGTCTTGCATGTTATCATTCTAAGAGGAATAAATAAAAATATGATGATGATGATGATGATGAAGAAATATGAGAGAATGAAAGAAAATTTGTTTACTTTAAGGGATAACTCACCCAAAACATGACCTCAGAGAGTAAGGACTTAATACTTTAATAAAAAAAATATTTTATACGTCTCAACAAATCAACAAACAGTCACCCGTAAAACAACAGTAAATCACCTGCAAATAAACGGCAAATCTCAGTGGAAATAAGTTACTGTTTATAACAGTTTATACCGTTGTCTGTGCATCTGTTGGACCAATATAAAAACTTTAATGACGATTTTACTGAATGAACACACTTTCCTTTCTCTATCTATCTATGTATCTATCTATCTATCTAAAGAGGGGGTGGACTTACCCTGTTGTGATAGAAGTGGAGCTTGAACAGCGAAGTGACCACCCCCATGTTGGAGTGTAGGGGCCAGGTATGGAGTATGACGGGCGCCAGGCAGTGACATGACCCGGGGTTCAAAGGTCACCAGCAAGAGCCAGGAGGAGTCTTAGATGACCTTACACATAGACATCCATATTGGGTCAAGCAGAGGCCACTACTTTGTTTTCTTTCGCAAATTGAATCCGTTTATGTCACTGCCATGATTCGTTACGTCGCTGGGGGCACTGTTAGGGAGGGAGGGGCAAAAGGGAGGGGAGGGGAGGGGAAGGGGTGTGTGGCCTAGTTCCCCAAAAGCAATTGGTGGCACAACAACTGCTAATAGAAACAAGTGCCAGTCAGCCTCAGCATCTGTCCACAGCTGTTGAGGGGGAGGGAGGGAGGGTGGGAGGGTGAGGAAGGGAGAGAAGGGAGGAAAGGGGAGAGAAGGGAGGAAAGGGGAGGGAAGATGGAGACAAAGGCGTCGTCAAAACAAGATTACACACACACACACACACACACACACACACACACACACACACACACACACACACACACACACATTTATATGATACGATACCAGACAAACATACATACAACCTATTTGTTTTTAATATGTGGCATAAAACAAGAAAAACCACACGAGAGGGTGGTTAATTTTCACAAACACATTTAAACACAATAAAACACACATGGACGAGGGTGTTTCTTAGTTAAATAAACCAAACAAAATAAAACTACCCGTACGAGTTTGTTTCCCCTCAATGCCTTAAACCAGTATAAAACACAGATAATAGTTGTCATCTTATTATTATGTCTTAAAACAAAATAAAACGAGACACAAACATCGGCTTTTTCTCAGTGAATGAAATAAAACACTTTAAAACACAAACAGATCCGTGTCCTCAATATATAAAACAAGTTAAAACAACATAAATAATCGTCATTTTCCTCCATAAAACACAAACACACAAGGAAGTAATTTTCTCGGTAAGTAGAATAATAACACAGTAATACAGGCATATAAAAAATGTACTTGGTGGTCCTTCAGTAATAACACACACACACACACACGCACGCACACACACACACACAACACACACACACACACACACACACACACACAACACACACACACACACACACACACACGCACACACACAACACACACACACACACACACACACACACACACACAACACAACACACACACACACACACACACAGTAAACAAACCCGCCATATAACCTTCAATCAGCTGATGTATAGAACAAACTCACCACCATGGTTAACAACAGTGTTAGTCATTCTGGTGACCCGCTACCACCAGCCTCCTCCCTGATTCTCTCCCTCCTTCCCTTCCTCTCTACGTGACCTTGACTCCAGGGTGGGAGGAGGGTGGGGGTCAGCGCGTCCCCCTGCAGGCAAACTCACCCAAGGTCACCAGGTTACCATCACCACTCTGACCTGTGACGTCACATATGACCTCGCAGGTGAAGGCGACTTTTGGTAGTTGATACAAGTTTTCTTTAATCACAAGTTTAATGTTTTTATTTTCCTACCCTCCTTCCCCACTCCCTCCCTCCCCCCTACTTCCCCACTCCCTCCCTCCCCTCCTTCCCCACTCCCCTACCCCTCCTTCCCCACTCCCTCTCCCTCCTTCCCCACTCCCTCCTCCCCCCTCCTTCCCCACCTCCCTCCTCCCCACTCCCTCCCTCCCTCCCCACCTTCCTTCCTCACCTCCTCCCTCCTTCTTCTATCCATCCATCCATACATCTCATTAATAATTAGCTTGGGTTAGGCTAGGCAAGGTTATGTTATGTTGGGTCAGGTCAGGTATCACCCCTTGAGATACAGTGAGAGTAAGGGCCTCAGAGAGAGTAAGGGCCTCAGAGAGAGTAAGGGCCTCAGTGATATTAAGGGCCTCAGTTTGATAAAGGTCACTGCAACGGAGCCTTGTGTTCAGGTCTTCACATAAAGGTGATGTTGAAGCCACGACTCACAAACATGAGGTGAAGCCGGGAACACACACACACACGCAGGGCCTATAAGAATGCACATCCAAAACCCACGAGACAGAGAGTCAGAAACACGCACACACATACACACACGGCCTACAAGAACGTACACAGCCCAGCAGACAGACAGACAGACAGGTACTCTACGCCACGACACACGTTCACACACTTTCACCGCCGGCCATGAGGATTTGGTAGAGTCGACCCTCACTCAGTTCACCGCGACAGTAAACTGACACCTGTAACTCTAACCGAACACCTGTGAGATACTCCTCCAGGTACCTGATATCACCGGGGAAGACCCTCTGTCCTCCTGTGCTGAGAGAGAGAGACAGACAGACAGACACAGACAGAAAACGAACACCGGAGAGAGAGAGGAAGGGTTGGGGAACACTCCGTTATATCTTGTTTAGGACAATACTGTCGCTTGAGAATGAGATCTGAGATATTTTATTTACGATACGTACTCAACGGGTTAAAACTTACCCCTTGAGTACGATAACGTAACTCCTTGAGTAGTAGTACCTGGAGAAGATGATGGTAGTGGTAGTACGTGGAGAAGGCGGTTCCTACAGGGTGATTTATGGTAGGTGAAAGTTTCCTCCTCCGTAGGTGAGGGAGAGGCAGGTAAAGTAAGAGCGCCCCTTCCCCACCGAACACAACTTGACCACAATACCAGTTAGCACCAGTTCCCGGTCTACTATCTGAGTGTGTGTCTGTCTGTCTATCTGTCTCAGGGGTTAGAAGGGGACACACACACACACACACACACACACACACACACACACACACACACACTCTTATATTTTCCTTGAGTAAACTTTAAAACAACATTTCTTTATTACGGTCGAGTTTTAGAGCAATTTTGACGCCATATTGGGAGAGAGGAAGTACCTCACTACCCCAGGAGCCTCCTACATGCCCCGATGGTGCCTTCAGTCCTCACTAAACTTACTCGAATCAACTTATTGTTTACCGTTGTTTGTATACCTGTCTGTCTATCTGTCTGTCTGTCTGTATGGTGAATCAATGTGAAATTTTTGACGGATATCTACCTATCTACCTATCTGTCTGTCTGTCTATCTATCTATCGGTCTATCTATCTGTCTGTATGTCTATATATCTAACTATCTATCTATCCATCTGTCTGTCTGTCTATCTATCAATCTTGCTGCATCACTTACCGTATAAAAACTGCACCAAGACTCATTCAGAATCTATCGTTTGTGCCGTAGCTTAAGTCAGGCTGTGAGATACGTTTCCGCTCCTTAACTTACGAGAAAATAAATTACCCTCAGGGTCTCTAGGGAACTGCGTTATGTAACCTCGGTAGGAAATATTTAACGAGTGATGTATCTTAATATAAAGCGAGAAAAAGTCGGATAATATTTTAATACGTTCACCCAGCGAGAGGTGAGAACAAACTGTAGGAAAGAGGGACGGTAATGGGGAGTAAATAAAACAAAATAGTATCCCTCAAAACTATAAACACTACATCAAAGAAAACGATTAAGGGGAAACTATGATAAACATTGAAGGACGTGTTGTCTACATAATTGTCGGCGTAAGAGTAGAAGCGATGGGGGGAAGAGGAAGACGAAGGAGGAAAGAGGAAGACAAAAAGGAGGAGGAGATAATTGAAGAGAAGAGGAAGTGATAGATGAAATAGAGAGAGGGGGAGACAGAGAGAGAAGACCTGGATGACTCTCTCTCTCTCTCTTTTCTCTCTCAATTGTTGTGGTTAAAAGGTTGACTTAATGTGTACAAAAACAAAAGTAATTGGTATTTAACTCTACCTTCCTCCTGCCGTTCTATTTATCATCCAGTTTTCCTATTTGTTTCCCCGACCTATGAGCAGGAGTTACACACACACACACACAGGTTAGGTTAGGTTGTCTTTAGGCAGCTTGATGGTGTTTTCTACATTGTCTCTGAACAAGCATAGAATCAAAACAATAAGAAAATAACAACAATAACAAACCTACAACAATAATAAAGGCGAGCCATCTCAAGGTCTGATGTGAACGATGGCATAACCAGAGAGGCGGAAACATTATCTTAGGGAAGTGTGAGTGTGTGTGAGTGTGTGAGTGTGTGTGTGTATGTGAGTGTGTAACTTCTCGTGATGCGGAAGGTAAAGGAGAGTGGGTGAGTTAAATAGGCTGTGTTGAGGTATTTAATGGTGTATGAGAGAGAGAGAGAGAGAGAGAGAGAGCTAATGTTATCACTCGCTCGGATAAACGCTACAAGGTTCTGTGTGAGAGTTCAATGGTGCGTTTAATTCACGCCAGAAACAAAATTTACGACTTTCTCTCCCTGCGTTCATTGGTACGTTCATCACCACTGAAAAAAAAGACACACAGGACCTGCCAGGCTTCCATTGCTCAACAGAACGTAAAGGCAAGAATTTCTCACCACACAACAGCTATTATCTAAACTAAACGGATCACCTTAAGATTCGACCACTCTAGATTATTCCACATGAAGATTAATCATCCTAACGCTAACCTAACCTAACACTAACCTACTTTGACCTGACGTTAACTAAATCTAATCTATCTTTCTCTTCAGGGTAACATTAGGGTTTAGGGTGGTTAATCTTCAGGTGAAATAAGCTTGGAGTGAGAGGCAAATCTTCAAGAGACTCAAACTCTATTTAATTCTATCTTTAAATTCCCCAAACTTACATCACGTATCAATATATATTTCTTCATAAAATATAATTCCTGGATAAAAGATTAACTTATCGTCTAATTGCTGTAAATACAAGTGGTCAGTGATCTGGTATTTCCCTCAACAGAACTCCAATATCTACAAACGTCAGGACGGCGCTGCCTCACCGGGTTTGTTTACCCATGGAAAACAAATGAGGATCGAGGTCGTCCTGCTCAGTCGTGTATAAGGGGGGTCACAAGGCTTTGGTACACAAATTTAAGGTGTTTTACGTTGACTTCAGCTTCATATACATCTAAATAACCTATAATTCTGTGATTAATTGTTTGTTTTGTTAAAATAATAAAAACATATCTCCCTCTCTGATACATTACTCTCTCTCTCTCTCTCACTGTCCCTCCGTCTTTCTCCTTCTCCCTCCCTATCTCTTCCTCCCCTCTTCCTCCCTACTCCTTCCCTCTCTCTTCCTCCCCTATCTCTTCCCTCTCCTCCCTATCTCTTCCTCTTCCTCCCTACTCTTCCTTCTACCCCCCTATCTCCTCCCTATTCCCCTCTTCCTCCCTATCCCTCCCTATCTCTTCCCTCTTCCTCCCCTCTTCCCCTCTTCCTCCCTATCTCTTCCTCTTCCTCCCTATCTCTTCCCTCACCCCTATCTCCTCCCTCTACCTCCCTATCTCTTCCCTCTTCCTCCCTATCTCCTCCCTATCTCTCTTCCTCCCTATCTCCTCCCTCTTCCTCTCTGTCTCCTTCCCTCTACCCCCTCCCCTACCCCCTATCTCCTCCCTATCTCTTCCTCTTCCTGCAGATCTTGACCTTGTGTGGTGGTGTAACTCGTGATGTCAAAGATCATCTTACCCAACTCACAGGGACCCGGAACTACACACGCCGAGGGGAAACGGAACCACACGCCCTGGGGGAAATGGATCCACATAGGCCCAGGGGAAAACGGAACCACACGCCCTGGGGGAAATGAATCTACATGGGCCTAAGGAAACGGAATCACCGGCAAGGGGTGGTGTTTTTTGTTACCCTCCCCCTTCCACCTCCACCACGGTCCCCTTCCACCTTCCCTCCTCCACTAATGGCCCCCTTCCCTAATGACCTCCAGACGACCCTTAGTAAACGTTAATTAGTATATGGCAACAGTCCAGGATGTTTGCATTTAAATAAGAAATGACTCAGCAGTTCGTCACCAGCCAATCAGAGCCCAGGAAGTTTGTATGAATTAAACGAATGAGTTTGTAAATTTAGCTCGATCAGCCAATCAGAATCCAAAAAGTTTCCAATAGAGTATAAAATATGATAAATGATGGTTGACAGACCAATCAACTTACACGAAATAAGTTAATTCCATCGATTAGCCAACGAAAACACAGGAAACTCGAATCAAAATCTAAAAATAACAAGTGTAAACAAAGTCACGTGTCTCACTCAAGGGGTTAACATTAAAATCCTCATCGTACTCCACACACACACACCGCCCCCTACCTTGAACACACCTGCTAATGAGATCCCCTAATATGACAACACCTGGCTGTGCCCCCCACCAGGTGAAACACACAGGGGTCACAAAAACACAAGCGAGGTCATGTAGGACAAGTCATGACCATCACAAGTGAGTTTTTTTTGCGCCACACTGTTGTACCGAATTACTGGATATTATCTAGGATGAGAAATTATCAACTACGACTGTATAAAATGGCTTAGAATACTAGAGAAATGGACATGTTAGACAGACAGACAGACAGACAGATAGTGTATGTGTGTGTGTGTCTGTGTGCGCGAGTGTGTATGTGTGTCTCTATGTGTCTGTCTGCATAAGTATGTATCTGTGTGCGTGAATTTGTATGTGTATGTGTGTGTGTCTACTGGGGGCGGTAGTGATGGTGTACACAAAAGGTCAAGGAGATGGAACTTGACCTGACCTTCCCGACACTGACCTATCCTACACCAACATCACTGTCTGTTTGTCTGTCTTAACATCAGTCTGTCTGTCTGTCTCTTCGTTTAACACACAACGCACAGTCAACGCTAAACTGTCTGTGTGTCTGTCAGTCTGTCTGTCTGTGTCTGTCGATCTATCTGTGTGTCTGTCAATCTATCTGTGTATCTGTCAGTCTGCCTGTGTTCCTTTCAGTCTGTCTGTGTGTCCGTGAGTGTGTGCGTGTGTCAGTCTGTCTGTGTGTCCGTGTGTGTGTGTGTGTGTGTGTGTGTGTGTGTGTGGTGCGTGTCAGTCTGTCTGTGTGTCCGTGTGTGTGTCTGTCAGTCTGTCTGTGTTTCTTTCAGTCTGTCTGTGTGTCCGTGTGTGTGTGTGTGCGTGTCAGTCTGTCTGTGTGTCCGTGTGTGTGTGCGTGTGTCAGTCTGTCTGTGTGTCCGTGTGTGTGTCTGTCAGTCTGTCTGTAGGATGACGTCACCGTAAAGACAGGTAAGGTCAACCGGTGGAGACTTGGTCAAGTAAACTTACTGAAGCATAAACACAAGATAAGGTCACCTGTTAGATAGTAAGGTCACATTAGGTCACAGGAACCCCGGTAAGGTGACTCATAACCACCTACGAGGTCACAAATGTACACAATTACTACCAAAAAGGTCAAACGAGGTGATGGTGGTGGGTGTTGAGACGTAATAGTAGGTCAGCCAGGTGGAAACTAGGTCAGCTTAGGTCAACAGTTAGATACCCGGCCAGCAGGAGTGAGTGTGACGTAACATTATGAAAGTACACACACACACACACACTTGCACATACACACACACACAGACTCACACACGTACACAGATACACACACAAAAAAAAAAATATATATATATATATATATATATATATATATATATATATATATATATATATATATATATATATATATATATATATATATATATATATATATATACGAACGTACACCTATTTACACAGTACACACACACATACGTACACACATGCATAGCACATAAACACACGCACGTACACCCACTTACATACTACACACACACACACGTTTTTCGTCTCAGTACTTGTGAAGCAATTTCCCAGAGCTGCTAAATTGACTTGACTCCTTCCTGTAACATCCATCAGACAGACAGACCACACATACACACGCACACACACACACACACACACACACACACACACACACACACACACACACACACACACACACACACACACACACACACACACACACACACACACACACACACACACAGCTGAGGGCGGGCAAGGAGCACCATCTCAAAAAAAAAGTAAAAATAATAATAAGAGAAAGAAGAAAGACGTACATTATGAGTCTAGTTTAATCTGGCCACCTGAGAAAGTCCTGTGTGTGTGTGTGTGTGTGTTCTATGGCAACGTAGACGGCCAGACCCCAGAGCTAACGAGGTCCATTAATACTGGGGATCATTTCCTAAAAGGCCCCTTAATCTTGAATGACTCCAACCCCTAATCCCAATGAGCAGGTTTTGGAGCAGCTTGGGGCCTACGAGGACTGGGGCCCACCTAGGAAGACCCCCGTGTCGGTGATCATCCTGGGGGAAGAATTGGAAGAGGGTGTCGGTGTTCGTCCTGGGGAGAGAAGCGGTGGTGTGTGTGTGTTGGTGTTCGTCCTGGGGAGAGAAGCGGTGGTGTGTGTGTGTTGGTGTTCGTCCTGGGGAAATAACTAGTGGACGCGCCTACAACACTTAGGTTATTGGGGTCACGGTTCTCTAGGGGCAAGGGGTGGGTAAGGGTGAGAGAAAGGTAAAGGGGAGGGAGGGAAGAGGAGAGAGAGTGAGAAGAAAGGTGAGGAGAAGATAGAGGAACATGGAAGGGGAGGAGTAGGGAGGAGAGAGAGAAAGAAAGAAAGGGTATGGGGGGGGGGGGAGAGAAGTAAAAGTATCAACAAACACTTAGTGACGCGTGGACCTACACGTGGTGACCGTCGGTGGTGTACTACTACTACTACTACTACTACTACTACTAACCCCAATCTTTAACCACGTAATGTAAACAGTAAGTAAAACAATACAGAAAACAATAAAAAATCAGGAAACTACTATTTTTTCCCTTTCCGGGAGGTTAGGCAGTAGATGTGGGCAGTTACTTACCTCGACAGTGACCAGTAACGCCCTGCTTGTCACACTTGGCCTGCCTGTACTGCCACCAAGCTGTCATCTCCTCAGATCTTCCTCAGGTCAGAACCCGTACACAATCCTCGCTAGAGTCACCTTAGAACTGTGCAATGTGAGATCTGTGCTAATTTACGTCATTATATTGCCAATTTGTCAAATTCTGCTATTTCACGCCAAAATATCCAACTTGCGCCACACTCCGCTATTTCACGCCAAAATATCCAACTTGCGTCACACTCCGCTATTTCACGCCAAAATATCCAACTTGCGCCACACTCCGCTATTTCACGCCAAAATATCCAACTTGCGTCACACTCCGCTATTTCAGGCCAAAATATCCAACTTGCGTCACACCCCGCTATTTCACGCCAAAATCGCCATCTTGTGTCAAACTGAGACAATGTTACGCCAAACTCGCCCTAATCGACTGACATCTGATGGGAGTTTCACTTATTTTTTAGCCTGTTAAAAAGTGAGGATTTGTAACACTGTGAAAATTACCTTGGTCTCCTTTTGTCTTTAATAATAATAATAATAATAATCAATGGCTTCCTCTAGCCGAAAATTATTAAAATGAACAACTTGATGCTAATTTATAACCTAAACTTTCACTCAGACAAGATTAACACTTAAATCTGACACCTCAATAAGGAACACAGATTTTTTTCTAATTGATTTACTTGACAGATTTTAACTATACAGAAAATTTATTGACCACCTTCGGCCATTTTAAGTTCCCAGACACTCGGCCTTGTCAGTTTGCTGCTGAGAGTCATTTGTCAGTTTGCTTCCATAAGTATATAAGTACATAAGTTTATTATAAGTAAAATACGCACTCTCTTTACTTTTCTATTGCATACATTGATCTTCTATATATCCACAAGTAACTAAGTGTAATACGGAATGAAATGTACACTTTTATCACTTTTCATTATACATTGATTTAAATTCACTTCAATATCTGTTTCTATGCATAGTAAGAGTGTGTGTGTGTTTGTATGATGCACTTATACAGTAAAACTTTATCCATTGCACAGTCCCACTAAACATTTGACGCGCTAAAACACTTATTGCACAGTCCTACTAAACATTTGATGCGCGAAAACACTTATTGCACAGTCCTACTAAACATTTGACGTGCTAAAACACTTATTGCACAGTCCTACTAAACATTTGATGCGCGAAAACACTTATTGCACAGTCCTACTAAACACTTGGTGCGCGAAAACACTTATTGCACAGTCCTACTAAACATTTGATGCGCGAAAACACTCATTGCACAGTCCTACTAAACATTTGATACGCGAAAACACTTATTGCACAGTCCTACTAAACATTTGATACGCGAAAACACTTATTGCACAGTCCTACTAAACATTTGATGCGCGAAAACACTTATTGCACAGTCCTACTAAACACTTGATGCGCGAAAACACTCATTGCACAGTCCTACTAAACATTTGACGCCTGAAAACTGCCTAAAAACATTAAACATTTTGCTGGCCAATATACCTCGCACGTCACCAGGACTTGCTGCCCGCCATCACTTGCTAACCTCAACTAAACACACACCACCACCACCACCAGCTACCCTCCCTCCACTCCATGTGCATCCCGGCGGTCACTTTCACAGACACACACGTACACACGGATGGATGGATGTACACACACACACACACCCACAGTCATACACGCACGTAAACCTGACACAGCTACAAAAATAGTGAGTGAGGTGTGAGGGGCGCGCACACACACACACACATCTTCCCTTCTCGTGGTAACACCTACCCAGGCCAGCTAAGAATACCTTTTCATTATCTCGTAACTACTGCTAACTGAACGCATCTAATTAAGGTAAGAATCGCACTGTAATGTCTCTGATGTCATTTCTGTACCTTAGCTGAAGTTAACCAGGTAATTATATTGTTAGATCATTAGTTAAGAACCATATTAATCGTAGGAACCTTTTAGACTTTAATGACTGTAGGAGCTTAATGAGGTACCACTTACCTGTCTCTTCACTACAGCTCACCTCAGGTAGAGTCATCACGCTGGGATGACTGGGCTAACCATACCTGTCATTACTGGTTCACTACACCTACCACCACACCTGACCACCACTCCTACCACCACACCTGACCAGCACTCCTACCACCACACCTGATCACCACACCTGACCACCACTCCTGCCACCACACCTGCCACCACTCCTACAACCACACCTGCCACCACACCTGCCACCGCTAGGGATACAGAGGACAGTGTTGGGTCTCTTCAGTGATCTAACTTAACCTATTAATGATAACATCACTGCTCCCTCACCCCACATTATGACTATACTACACGATGGTTTAATTAAGCTAATGGTCTGACCTAACCTAACCTAACCTCCTTCCTGCACACGACCAAGACCTTCATTAATACACCAGCTAGCCTTAATAAATCACTATTAACTAAACTACACTTTCTTTCTACTAGCAACACGTAAGCTAGTTTGTGTTTTTCTCGAGGTAAAAATCCTTAATAAACCTTTTCTCAGTTATTTATCTAACTTAACCTAACCTGACGTAACCAAACCTAACCTAACCACACGCCTAACATAACGAAAACCTAACCTAACCGTCCCCTAAATTGTCATGAACGGTGCTAGGTTAAAGGGGGCGGAAGGTGCTAGGCTAAACTCCTAGGGCAGAAAATTGCTAGGTTAATGCCTCTTAGACTCGACGATAATGGAGTAATAACACAAAGTAGGTCAAGGAGTAGTACCACTAGCAGACTGTATCATCCTCCACTCACTTCATCCTCGACGCAAACACTCTGGAGGAGGAGAAGGAGGAGGAGGAGAAGGAGAAGAAAAAGAAAGAGGAGGAGGAGAGGGCAGAGGTAGGAGGAGGAGGCGGAGGAGAGGGCAGAGGTAGGGGAGGGAGAGAGGGCAGAGGTAGGAGGAGGAGGCGGAGGAGAGGGTAGAGGTAGGGAGGAGGAGGCGGAGGAGAGGGTAGAGGTAGGAGGAGGAGGCGGAGGAGAGGGTAGAGGTAGGGAGGAGGAGGCGGAGGAGAGGGCAGAGGTAGGAGGAGGAGGCGGAGGAGAGGGCAGAGGTAGGAGGAGGAGGCGGAGGAGAGGGCAGAGGTAGGAGGAGGAGGCGGAGGAGAGGGTAGAGGTAGGAGGAGGAGGCGGAGGAGAGGGTAGAGGTAGGAGGAGGAGGCGGAGGAGAGGGTAGAGGTAGGAGGAGAGCAACAAAGTCCTTTAGAATAAGTTGAAGTTATCCGAATGACCTTGTCAGGAGCGGGGTCAACTAGCCAGCCAAACTGACCTACCAACCACTCACCACCGCCTGGCAGGAATGTGTTGGTGGCAGGACTCTTATCAAAGTATGGTAACACTTCCTGTACTCTGGCCAGGATCCTATGGTCGTTCTAATTAATTATATCAATTACCTGTGACGATCAAAGGTGTTGGTCATCTAATTAATGTCAAGGTAGATGGTAATTAGTGTCAAATGAGAGGTGTTTAAATTGAGACGATTTCTATTAGGTGTGTGTGTGTAGTAAGTTACCTTCACCGCTAATGTTCTCAAATATCAATAATTACTAACATATTTACGCTGACCTTGACTTACAGCGGGGTGGGGTGAGGGGTGTTAGTGGAGTGTGTGGTTAATGGTAATGTTGGGGGATAAATAGTTATGGTAGATGGGGTTAATAGTCATGGTAGTATGGTTACTAATCCTGGTAGATAGATGGGGAGGTTAATGGTCATAGGAGGGAGGTGGGGTTAAAGGTTATGTGGGTGGGGATAGGGGGTGGGGAGGGTGTGTCTGGAGTCCGACAGTTTTTTGGTCGTTTGGTCAGTGAGGGAGGTCAGCTGGTCGCCCGCCAATGTTAACCTTGATACTGTAAAAATATCACTCACACACTATACTACTTTTCACTCTAAGACTTAAGTATACAGTATAGCACAGATCTCTTGTTCCTCTTTTTTACCTGCCAATGAGATAAATTTCTCTCACTCAATCATTAAACAATAATTGAACATTTATGATAATACTAATAATTGTAGTGAATGTATCGGCTGTCACTTTCCAGAAGATGGCGGATG